>NC_139943.1:29379305-29671805 GCF_963454915.1 Gymnoscopelus microlampas
AAATTGAATTGAATTGAATTGAATCTTATGATGTCATCCCATGACTCCAGATCTGTTCAAGGTTTCAGCCCAATCCAATCCCTTTGAATTCTGTAAAAAAATGTAAGTGAAATGTTCAAAAAATACAGTATATATTCACAATGTCTGCGTGGGGGTACTTCCTTGACCTATTGGCAGCGTGTATCGGTCCAGTGGTTTGCGAGGTCAGCCCTGGGTACACAAACATACAGACAAATCCTCTTATAGACGGCTCGCCATCTCCTACAGAGCCACGCCATAAAAGGAGAAATAGACTAAACAAAAAACAAAACAAAAGTAGAAGTACAGTAGAATAGACAAGACCAAGGGACAAGACCAAAATACCAAAGGACCTGGACAGTGTCTATAACATGGTTGGCCATGACTATATGTCACACTGTTGCAAGTTGTTGTTGCTGTTTACAGTGGGGCCAACAACTCTGCCAAGGACTAGTCCTGGTCATTGGCCTCAACCTTATCATTATCAGCCTTGGAACTTTACAATTTATCGTCTGCAGACTGATCCTGGACATCAACCTCAGACTTGTCCTGTTCATCTGCCTCTGTCTTGTCACGTTCATCAATCTTTGACTCATCCTGTTCAACCTCAGATTTGTCCTGTAAGTCATCCTTGGCCATGTCCTGTTCATCAGCTTCGGTCTTGTCACGTTCATCAGTGTTTGACACATCCTGTTCATCGGCCTTGTACTTTTCCTGGTCACTGGCCTCAGCCATGTCCTGTTTATCAGTCTTAGACTTGTGGGTTTTTTTGGACTTGGACTTTTCTCGTTTATCAGCCTTGGACTTGTCATGTTCATCGGCCTCAACCTTGTCCTCTTTATCGGCTTTGGGCTTGTCCCGTTTTTTGGCCTTGGACTTATCGTGTTTTTCGGCCTTGGACTTTTCCTTGTCATAGGCTTCGACCTTGTCCAATTTATCGGCCTCGTCTTTGTCCTGTTCATTGGGCTCCGTTTTGTCCTGTTTATCACCCTTGGACTTGTGCCGTTTTTTGGCCTTGGCCTTTTCCTCTTCATCGGCCTCCGCCTTGTCCCGTTCATCGGTCTCCGCCTTGTCCTGCTTTTTGTGCTTGGTCTTGTCATGTTTTTTGACATGCTCATCAGCCTTGGACTTTTCATGTTCTACCTTGGACTTCTCATGTTTTTTGGCCTTGGCTTTTTTCCTTTTTTCCTCTTCATTGGCCTCCGCCTTGTCCCGTTCATCGCCCTCCGCCGTGTCATGTGTTTTGGACTTGGCCTTTTCGTCTTCATCTACTTCCACCATGTCCTGTTCATCAGCCTCCGCCTTGTCAAGTTTTTTGGACTTGGCCTTGTGCCGTTTTTTAGCCTTGGCCTTTTCCTCTTCATCAGCCTCTGCCTTATCTTGTTCATCGGCCTCCCCCTTTTCCCATTCATTGGCCTCCACCTGGTCTGTCTTGTCCCGTTCATCGCATTCTGTCTTCTCATGTTTTTTGGACTTGGCCTTGTGCCGTTTTTTGGCCTTGGCCTTTTCCTCTTCATCGGCCTCTACCTTGTCTCGTTCATCAGCCTCTGCCTTTTCGCATTCATTGGCCTCCACCTTGTCTGTCTTGTCCCGTTCATCGGATTCTGTCTTTTCATGTTTTTTGGACTTAGCCTTGTGCCGTTTTTTGGCCTTGGCCTTTTCCTCTTCATTAGCTTCCGTCTTGTCCAGTATTTCGACCTTGGACTTTAACTTGTCAGTTGTGTCCTGTTCATCGCCCTCAGGCTTGACCTGTTCATCGTCATCGGCCTCGGGCTTTACCAGTTCGTTGGCCTCGGGCTTGACCTGTTCGTCTGCCTCGGGAGTGACCGGTTCATCAGCCTCAGACATGTCCTGGAACTGCTCTATGTGGGTTTCTTGTGCTTCCTCTACTGTATCCACAATCCAGATAACAACGTATAAGGGTAGGGTTGTCTATAGATGACACAGCCATACCACCTTTTATATCCACAAGGGCAACAATTGGTGACAGACATTGGGATTTGTGTTGGAGGCTCCATATATGGTAAAATGGCTCCATATATGATTCTATAGCAGCCAGCACCTTCCTGATGTCAAAAGGCAGATTACAGTGCATGTCAAACTGTAAATTACTAATGACTATAAACTTGTGTTATAACTTGGTATAATAAGCTATTGAGTACAGTGTATGATGTCAATCAGCTATGATGCCTGTATCGCATGCAAGCATGTCCAGCTTCTCTTTATCTTGTCTGTTTTGTTGGGGCTACCAAAACAGACAAATAGCATTGTATTTTATTCTCTCAACTGTCCTGCAGCGAATGACTAAGTTAATACTACCGATCATAAAAGGCATGGATACATTATAGGCTGAGACAATGAGGCCAGTGCCCGGGGGCCGTGACTACAAGGGGTTCTTGGGCAGCCTTGGACCACAAGGCTCAATTTCAATTGACAACATTTTAATTTAAATGATCTAAATTGAAATTGCCCATTGCGCCATTCTGGGTAGTATGGTGGGCCCTGAAAGATAATTGTCCCAGGGCCCCTACGAGTCTTATTCCGTTCCTGATAAAAGGAAATACTTGCTAGGCAATATTCCTCATAAGAATCTAAATTCGTAAAGTTAAACATTGTGTAGTTATAGCAGACTGTGATGCATGAGAGAAGGTTGAAAAAGAGCAAAGGAAACGGGTTCTTGCGTGTAGGGAGCGTGCACAATTGCACATGCGTTCACATGCGCCCAACTGGTTCAAAATTATATTGAATTTTGCCAATTCAGGTTTACCCAAAATTAGTTTGACACCACTAAAGTAGTGTACAGTATTTCTGACCACAGTATATTATGTGGAGTTTTTACAGCTTTGTATGGAGTGGCTGTTGTTTGACAACACAGTGTAATAGTATATAGTATGGCATCTTTTTATGAAGCAATTATATTCTGATGTGTATGTGTCCACGTTTGTTGGTCCAGGGTCTAATTTCACAAACCGTTTGACTGTTCAGGGACAAATTTCTTGTGTGGAATATTTTTGGGATATATTTTACTTCAGTAATTTTATATTGGAAGTTGAACGGCAAAGAAAAGTCAAAAGAAGGTTGCAGTTTTCCAGGAGAAGGCCCTGGACAGCGTCTACACAAAATGGCCATGACCATAAGGACACACTGAGACTTGACATGGCCGTAACACTACCGCCGTGCCCTTAATGCTATAAAGGACCGAGTGGATGGATGCATGGTGGCGATCCAGGAGTGCAGAGTTGGTGTTGGCTGAGATCCTGCGCATTCTTATCACATTGGCTTCCATCGACAACATAGACACATTGTGTTTTGACAGCATGGCCACTGTTTATTGGGCTTGAACGTTTCCAGTATGAATAACTTGTCCCGTTCAATGGCATCCCTCTTCTCCTGTTCATCAGCCTTCGCCTCTTCCTGTTCATCAGCCTTCCCCTCTTCCTGTTCATCAGCCTTCGCCTCTTCCTGTTCATTGACCTTGGAAGTGTCCTGGTCATTGGCCTTAATCTTGTACCATTTAGCAGTCTTGTACATGTCCTGTTTTTTGGCCTTTGACTTGTCTAGTTTTTCAGTCTTGGACATGTCTAGTTTATTGGACTTGCCTTGTTTATCAACTATATACTTGTACTGTGGTTTATCGGCCTCGGACGTGTTCTGTTTATTGGACTTGGACTGGCCTTGTCTACTGTCAACTTTGAACTTGTCAGTCTTGACCAATTTATCAGCCTCCGCCTCTGATTTTTCAGACTTATCTGAAACCTTGGACTGGACCTGTTTATCAGCCTCAAACTTGTCCTTGCTATCATGGACCTTTGACAGATATTTTTCATCTTCTGACGTGTCCCGTATCTCAACCTGGGACTCATCTTGTTCATCAACCTCAGACTTGTCCTGTTTTTTGGCCTCTGCCTTTTCTAGGTCATCGGCCATGGTCTTGTCCAGGTCATCTGCCTCGGCCATGCACTGTTTTTCTGCCTCTGACGTGTCCCATTTATCAGCCTTGGACATATCCTGTTCATCATCAACACATGACAAGTCCATGGTTGATGAACACGTCAAGGCAGAGGCCAATGACATGGACAAAGCAAAGGCCTTATCCAGGATATCGGCCTCGGCCGCCATCTTGTCCCGTTTATCAGCCGTAGACTTGTCCTGTACTTTGGCCCATTTATGGGCCTCCAACTTGTCCAATTCATCGACCCTCAGCTGTGTCCTGGACAAGTCTGAGGCCGATCCCTGAGATTGGTCCTGTTCTTCTTCGGTCTCGGCCTTGCCCTGTTTATTAGCCTCAGCTGTGTCCCCTTCCACCTTAAACCTGTCCTGGTCTTCAGCCTCGGCCTTGTCCTGTTTATCAGGGACCATGCTGAGGCCAATGACCCGATTATTGGTCTTAGACCTGTCCCATTCATTGGCCTTAGACATCTCTATCTCCAGTACATTCAGCGTATGCCTGATGATGAAGAAATAAAGCAGAGGAGTAACATTTCTTCCTATTCATATGAATACAATATCACATTGGCTGTGGTCAACTGATGACTCGGTAGGCAACCATAACCTATATAGCAACCAGGACACTCTTTGTCACGTAAGTTGCGACTGGTGTTGATGTCTCCATATATGCCAATATGGATCCATATATGGTAATAGCAGCCAGTAGTGATACATGGATCAGGCTTTCAAGTACCCGGACCCATTAAGAGAGACTACCCAGCCCCCCGACCCAAAACAAATATGTGTTAGTCAGACAAAAATAATATATTTATGGATTATAACTGTCAGGACTGAGCTAAATAAAAAGAGATATTGTTCCAGACGGGGTTCTTTATTGTTGAACAGCTAAACAAGCCCCCTTGTTGCAGAATCCCTCACTTTCTTTTTGCATTCTGTCTCTCATTGTACAAAAGCATTTATGCTCCTAGATGATTGGCGAGCAGGTAGGTAGCACATTGACACGTTAGGGTGAGAACCCGTTTCTGAAGGGGAAAATAGATTGTTCGGTTGTGTGTGCATAGTGTTAAGGAGAACTCCTTCTAACACTATGGACCAGAGCTAACCACTGCACAGCATCGGGCTCACATAAAAGGGAACATACAGTTAACTAAAGGTTATTTAGACTATTTCGGAAAAGGTGCAAGAGCCCGTGCTCCCCTAGGCTCCATTGGCCAAGCACCAGTGGCCCCCGATGAGCAGGTTGGTGCCTTGCATGGTTTCCTCCTCCGTCGGTGAGTGAATGAATGTAATTACACATTGTAAAGTGCTTTGGATAAGAGTGCTATATAGCCTACTGTAAATGCGCCATTTTAAATATAAGTGCACCATTTAAGACAATATTAGACAATCAAAAGATGTTCTTGGACGTCACAATGCTGCGTTATTCACCTTTATGATTCAGAGGAAGCCTATAGGTGTTTTAAAGACACACCCTGCACCCTCCACATGCCACTTTTAACCGCTTAAACCCCAGCATCCGTATTGTGGGGAAAGCTTTCATTGAAAATATCAGATCACAACAACGCGACCCGTGTTGTGAGCTTGTTAATTGTCGCTGAAAATCGGCTATTTTCAGTGAAAGCTTTCCCCACAATAACAGAAAATAGAAAAGACAGTATGGAGTTTAGGTGGTTAAATATCAAAACATATTCTTTTGCACACAAAGTAAATGTACATACACATATAGAGAAACATGTAAATAGATATGTATACTTATACTCTGTGGTTTAAAACAAAGTACATTTACTCAAGTACTAATGCTTAAGTAAAATTGTACGGCACTTTTACTTTACTTGAGTATTTCCATTTATTGATAGGCTCAGACTAAAATTCTGTACTTTTTACTCCACATTTATTTGACAGCATTAGTTACTAGTTACTTTTCAGATTAGATTATTGAAATTGATGATATATATATATATATATATATATATATATATATATATATATATATATATATATATATATATATATATATATATATATATATATATGTGTATATGTATATGTATATGTATATGTATATGGAGAGAGAGAGAGAGAGAGAGAGAGAGAGAGAGAGAGAGAGAGAGAGAGAGAGAGAGAGAGAGAGAGAGAGAGAGAGACCGAGAGCTTTGTACTTTGAGTTCAGTAAGATTTCCAATACAGGACTTTTACTTGTAACAAAGTATTTTTACACTGTGGTACTGTTACTTTAAGTCCTTCTTAAAGTAACTGTACAAACAGTTATGTCTTCCATCATTGCTCATACTGCACAGAGGAACATTTATATATGGGAACCAAGCACACAAGCACCTCAAATGTACTGTGACCAATGTATATGACCAATATAATGTGTACATACAATGTAGCAATGGGACCCCAATAAAAGATTTGAGAACATTTTCCCAGTTAGTCAGCGTGGTTAAATGTGGTTAAAAAAGTATGAGACTATAAAAAATGTGTGGGGGTACTTCTTTGGACTGCTGGCAGCGTAGTAAAGAAAACTGGCACTGATTGCTCAAGTGATTTGTGAGATCATGCAAACCTATTAAATATTTCCAAAAAATATCTGTGGAGGTACTCATTTGATTTGAACTGGGACTACTGACAGTGTACACAAGAAATGTGGGGATCTAATAATGGTGTGGCTTCTATGTGGATCTCTGACATCATGCGGGCAGCCTTTTCCCGCTCACAGTGCAGTAAAAAAGGGGCAGAGGCCAGTGTGTACACAAGACAGCCACAAGGGAGCATCCCGGTGGCGCAGGGGGTAGTTTCCTGCCACCAGCGTGGATACTGGGGTTTGAATCCTCTACGGTGGCTCTGCTTTTGCCGGGCGCTCCAAAGAACGCAATTGTCCATACAGTAGGGGCCAGCAGTGACAGGGAGTATTATTGGCAAAATGACTAAACTGAGATAAAAAAAAAGAAAAGCAAAAAGGAGAACAGGGGGGAAAAAAAGACAGCCACAGCGACATGGACACACTGTGTCATGACAGCAGGGCCAGCAACACTGCCAAGGTTCGGCCTTATGCTGGAAAGGACAGAGTGGAAGGTGGTGATCCAGAAGTCGAGTTGGTGTCGGCTGATCCCATGCCCTCACATCACATTGGCTTCTATCGGTGACATGGACACATTGTGCCTTGTCCCATTTATCGGCCTTAGACTTGGACATCCCCTTTTCTTCTACTCACCTCAGCCTTAGTCTTGGACTTGACCTGCTTATTGACTTCGGAGACTTGCCCTGTTAAATGGTAAATGGTGCGTTTATATAGCGCTTTAATCCAAATCGCTTAAATTGTGTATTACATTCATCCATTCACACATACATTCATACACCGATGGCGGAGGAAACCTGCAAGGCACCAACCTGCTCATCGGGAGCGATTACGGGTTCAGCGTCTTAGATGTCCAGGTATAGGTTCTGCATCAGTGGAGGACTCCTCTGTGAAGGACTAATCCGTGGCCTCAGCCTCGTCCTTTTCAGCAGCCACGGCCTCATCCTTTTCAGTGGCCACAGTCTCGTCCCCTTCGGTGGCCTCGTCTCGTGTATCTGAGGTGTCCGGCTGCAGTATGAGTTCTGTATCAGCGGAGGAGTACTCACTGAAGGAGTTATCATCTGCCACGGCCTCGTCCCCTTCAGAGGGCACGGCCCCGTCCCCATCGCCGGCCACGGTCACGTCCCCTTCGGCGGCCACGGTCACGTCCCCTTCGCCAGCCACGGTCACGTCCCCTTCGCCGGCCACGGTCGCGCCCCCTTCGCCGGCCACGGTCACGTCCTCTTCGCCGGCCACAGACTCATCCTGTTCAGTGGCCTCAGCGACTGGTTCACCGGCCTCCACCGTGTCCCATTTATCTGAGATGTCAGGCTCTTGTATAGGTTCTGTGTTGGTCTCGTCCTCCTCTTTAGGGGCCACGGCCTCATCGTTCCCTTCAGCGGCCATGTCCTCGTTCCCTTCAGCGGTCAAGGCTTCATCCTGTTCAGCGGCCATGTCCTCGTTCCCTTCAGCGGTCAAGGCTTCATCCTGTTCAGCCGCCACGGCTTCCTCCCGTTCAGCAGAGACCTCTGCCTCATTATTATCAGCCATGGCCTCGCCCTGTTCTGCAGTCTCACCCTCGCCCCATTCCCCACCCTGTTCAGTGGCCTCGCCCTCACCCCTTTCTCCAGCCTCCGCCTCCAGCGCCGCAAGCCATTCTCTGGCCTCTACTTGTTCTCGGGCCCCCGCCTTCAGCCATTCTCCGGCCTCAGCCTCCAGCCATTCTCCGGCCTCTACCCGTTCCCTGGCCTCCGCTTCCAGGCATTCTCCAGCCTCTACCCGTTCCCTGGCCTCCGCCTCCAGCCATTCTCTGGCCTCTACTCGTTCTCTGGCCCCCGCCTCCAGCCATTCTCCCGCCTCAGCCTCCAGCCATTCTCTGGACTCCAATACTCTGGCCCTCGCCTTCGGCCATTCTCTGGCCTCTACCCGTTCCCTGGCCTCCGTTTCCAGCCATTCTCCGGCCTCTACCCGTTCCATGGCCTCCGCTTCCAGCCATTCTCTGGCCTCTACCCTTTCTCTAGCCTCCACCTCCAGCCATTCTCTGGCCTCTACCCATTCTACGGACTCCGCCTCCAGCACCTCGACCCATTCTCTGGCCTCTACCCCTTCTCCGGCCGCTGCCTCCAGCCATTCTCCAGCTTCTACCCTTTCTCCGGCCCTGACCCATTGCCCGGCCTCGACCCATTCTACGGCCTCTACCCTTTCTCCGACCGCGGCCTCCAGCCATTCTACAGCGTCTACCCTTTCTCCAGCCTCCACCCATTCTCTGGCCTCAGCCTCACCCTCCGCCTTGTCCAGTTCCCAGGCCTCCATCTCGTCCAGTTTCCAAGTGGGCTCTCCAATTACCGTCTCATCCAGTTTTTCTGTGGCCTCCGCCTCGCCCAATTCTGAGGCCTCTGCCTCGTCCCATTCTGTGGCCTCCGCCCTGTCCCGTTCTGTTGAGGACTTATCAGAGGTGATCTCAAGCTCTAGTATAGATTCTGTCTGAGTGAAGCAGTCCTGCAGCCTATCTGTGTTGTACAGCTCTGGTATACGTTCTGTCTGAGTGGAGCAGTCCTGAACGTGATACTTAACTGGGTTGTAAAGCTCTGGAATACGTTCTGTCTGAGTGGAGCAGTCCTGCATCAGATGCGTCTTCACACTTCCCTTCCCCCCTTCCACCACGCGCTGACTGATGGGCAAAAATGACGCTGTGGAGATGTTCCTCACACTTGGCTTCAGCACACGCTGAATGATGGACTTAGATGTGAACTTAGATGTGAACTGAGATGTGGACAGAGATGTGGACATAGATGTGGGCTGAGATGTGGGCTGAGATGTGGGCTTAGATGTGGGCTTAAATGCGGACTTAGGACCGACAGAGGTAGTATATGCCTTAAGTGTGCTGGTCCTATATTTTGCCATATAGGCCTTGTACTTGTCGTGATCAACATTGTCCTTGTTCAGTTTAACGACCCTATCAGCCCCGTTGTTATATTTATCTTTGACCTTGGACTTGTCCTGATCATTGGCCTTGGACTTGTCCCGGACAGGGAACGGTTCTAGTTCGGTTACTTTGAGTTTCTTGTCTGTATGCATTTTGATGAAAACAGTAAAGTAGTATAATTCTTCCTCCTTAACCTTGTCTGTGTGCTAGCAGTTGCACATTATCACCTAATGACTCGGTCACATCACAGCTTATATAGCTACCAGGCCACGCGTT
Source organism: Gymnoscopelus microlampas (assembly GCF_963454915.1). NCBI lineage: Eukaryota > Metazoa > Chordata > Actinopteri > Myctophiformes > Myctophidae > Gymnoscopelus > Gymnoscopelus microlampas. Next base: position 29,389,031 of record NC_139943.1, read on the forward strand.
GTGACACAAGGTTGGACTTGTGTTGGTGGCTCTATATATGGCAATATTGCTCCATATATGGTAATATAGCAGCCGGCCCCACACAACTAAAAATACTGAAGGAATATTGCAAATTAGCAGAGCGCATATCTCCGCCAATGCCAATACCACCCCTTGACCCTACCCTATTGTAGTGCCCACCAAAATGGAACCATAGTTTGAAATGGGACACATCTCAACTTCACCACTCCTTTCTCCCCCTAGCAGCTGTTTGGAAGATGATTTAAAAATACTATTACTACTAATCTATTAGAATGTGCTATTAATGCTCACAAGACTTCATTCAGTCAGAAAACTGCACTTTCAAATTTGTACATTTCATGTGAATATCTGCACGAAATAAATAAATTAGACAACAGACAGCTAATCTATTCTCACCGCTGGATATGTGCATGCATACAGTACATATATAAACTTTCATTTCATAGTGGAAGTCAATGGTGCTCGAGTCAGGCTGAAGCATTGGCCAAATATGGAATCATACATCCTAGACGACTGACCAAATGAAGTCCGAAATCTACATTATTATGCCATGTCTTGTTTAATCTCTCATCACACTTGTCTTGCAGCCTAAAGGTCTTTAAGGATACTCCATCGGAGTATTGTATCGGATATAGTATCGGAGGTTGTGGCCTTTATTTGCAGTGAGAATAGACCTTGTTCCGAATAAGAATTGTCACTTAATTGCGGCATAATGGTTCAGTGTATCCACACTGAACTATGAGCGAAGAGGCCGGGTTCAACGGAAGCTCATTCACACGCACACGAGCACCCAGGCATGTGCGTCATTTGTGCATGAGACGATTTAGCCTAGAAGTAGTTTAAAATGTTTATTTTCTTCTTCTATGGTTATATTTGCCAGACCCAAGGGGTCGGCCCACATGAGGCTTTGTCCCTCTTTCGTCCATACATGGGCATAAAAGGGACCTCGGTTATTCTGGGTCTGGCAGAACCAGGTCTCCTGGTCTTGTTTAGAAAGGTAAACACTGTGAGCATTGTTTTGGAGTTTACAAACACATTTTGATATAGTTTTGCAGTTGTTCATCTTGGCCTCCGTTTTACTTCAATTCATCAAGTATTTTCTTATTTTTTGGATTCTTCATTCACCGTAAAGGAATGGTACAGTATACAAACAAAAATTGTCCTCATATTCAAGACATTGCACACCTTCCAGAATCTTTACATACAGCTGATACGGGCACGAGACGATGAGGCCCAGGGCAAAATAACCATAGTGTTAACAGCTGAGAGATGACAGCTAAAAAGTTAAACATAATATAACATAATAAGTAAAACAAAAAAGATGATTATTCTTATCACTTTTGTCTGTCTTTCTTCTCATGCCACGGCACGTAGCTCTCTCTCTCTCTCTCTCTCTCCCTCTCCCTCCTCCTCCTCTCTCATTGACTGAAACGTCTGTTGTTTTCTATTCTGTGGATTGCTACAAAGGAAATGATTGAATAAGGGCCTAAAGTTGTATTTACACCCACGAAAAGCAAGCTAGACTTAACTCTGCTCCATTCAGCACCATGCACCAGGAACAGTGCCTGCGCTTACACACACCATCTTGCTCATTGTGAAGAGCAGTAGCTTTAACCGTGAACAATGGCAAATATATGTGTGAGGAAGATTTTCAGGGTACTACAAACTAAAAAGCAGAGAGACATAAATGTCCTTCATCAGCCGCAGACTTCCCTAGTCATCAGCCTCAGTTTTGTCCTGTTGCTCGGCCATGGCCTTGTCCCATTCATTTGCGGCCTCAGACTTGTCCTGTTCATCGGCCTCATCCTGTTCATTAAGCCTTCTTGGCCTTGGTCACCAACCATGGACCTTTCCCTGTTCATCAGCCTTGTGGTCTTGTTTATGGCCCGCAGACTTTCCCTTCATCGGCCACAAACTCTCACTAGTCTGCGGACAAGTCTGTGGCCTTGTCCTGGCCATCGGCCTCAGACTTTTCCCCTTCATCTGCTTCAGCCTTGTCCTGGTCGTCGGCCTCCGCCTTGACCCCTTCACTGGCCTCGTCCTGTCCTTCACTGGCCTCGTTCTGTTCAGCATCCTTGGCTTCGTCATGTTCAGCATCCTTGGCTTCGTCATGTTCATCAGACTTGGCCTCGACTGTTTCGTCGGCCTCTACCTTAATGTCCGGCTCTGTTTGAGTGAAGGTGTCCTCCAGCAAATCCGAGGTGATGACCGGATCTGGTACCGGTCCTGTCTGAGTGAAGGAATGCAGCAGCTGCTGTTGCTTCACACGCAGACTGGGGGGCACAGATGATGTCCAGATAGGGGTAGTATATGAAGTGGCCGCCTTAGGTTTTGTACTTCTTGTCTTCACCTTAGGCTTAGTCATGGACTTACCCTGTTTATCAGCCTCAGCCTCGTCCGGTTTGTCTTCCTTGGACATGTCCCCTTTATCAGCCTCTGCCATGTCCGGTTTATCTGCCTTGGGTGTGTCAACTTCCTCTATCTTGGCCATGTAACCCACTTGGGTCCATTCCTCAACCTTGGACATGTCTCTGTCATCCAGTTTAAAAGAGGACTTCTCTGTCTGAGTGCCGGTATCCTCCACCGCACGCTTCACAGTGTCTTTAACCATGCTCTGACTGGGGCGCAAGGGTGACACCCAGATAGGTGTCATATATGAAGGCTCCTTAATTACTGCTTTTCTTCTCTTCGGCTTAGTCTTGCTAGCCGTGTCCCATTTAATTTGTTGCTCGTTCAAAGCACATTTGTTGCATGCACATTTTTGGCCCTTAGACTTTTGATCAGCCTTCGATTTATCCTGGCCTGGCTCTGTGATTGCTGTATGCATGATGCTGAAGACAGAATGTAGTAAAATTGGTCTTATATTAACTATCACATAACAGACGAGGCAACACATAAAATGATATCTCAGTACATATCATACCTTTTATAGCCACAAGGCCATGCTTTGTGTGTTGGTGGCTCCATATATGGCAATATAGGTCTATATTTGGTACTATAGGAGCCAGCCACCTCTATTCTGCCGAAGTCAAAAGGCAGATAAGATAGCGTTCACACTACGGGCCTTTAAAAAAACATGTACAGCCTACAAAACGCATCTCATGCCGCCTTCTCTGGCTGAAGGGAGCGCTTTGAAAAGTTGAAAATAGTTTAATTGTATCATGAATGTACTTATGACGTGGAACGCTTTTTATCAGTGCTCTAATCTAGACTGCATACAGACCTGCTCATCCGAGTTCATGGTCTCGCTATCGGCCACTGAGGCACCCACACCTGGCTACCACCAGCGACCCTCTCGTCCTCTTCTGCCTGACAGAACTATATTAAACCTTATTATTACCTCATATAATTACATTGTATCAATCATGCCATTATCACAACAGGCAGCCTAAAGGTATGAAACACTGTTTCTCAACATCTAGCGACCACCAGGGGTCCAAATGGACCCTTATGGGTCTGAAACTCTGAGTTAAATTAACCAAGTACATTGTAGATTAGGGTCCCAGAGATAAAACATCGTAGCAAACGGAGGTCTGTGACCTAATGCGTATTAAACTGGCGGTCCTTGAAATTAAAAAGAAGAATCACTGGTTTAAAACAGCTTCAGAATAACTTTTAGACTGGAGTCTTAATGAAGAGAGAGAGAGTCTTAATGAAAAGTTGCCGCTCTCTTTCTTTCTGTAACTTCTTGATGATCCTTTCCTCTCCTCAGGGCCCGTCCCATTTGTCGGCCTTAGCCTCCTCAGCATCTCATCTAATCGGCCTTGAACCTTTCATCAGTGGCCATGTCCTATTCATCAGTGTTTATGTCACAGGTAGATTGGCATTCCAGGTAGAATGGAAGTGGAGCGCTTGTTTTTAGGCTCGGTGCGGGGCTGCGATGCCAGGAGGACGGCGACGAGGACAACATGGATGTACATACATACATACCAGCTTCAGTGGCGCACTTCGATAATCATTAGACTCCCCATCCACTACCAATGGAAGTCTGGGTTTGACTGCCGCTTGGGACATTACTTTTTCAAACAACCGCGGACTACTTTTTTTCGCCGATAAAGTATAGTTTTGGACCATGACGGAGGCGCGCCGAATCAGATTCGAATCAGCGCCGTTCGAGTTATGTACCGATAGGGACAGAATCGTAAATGATGTTGTGGGGACTGCATTTGCCCCTCTATGGTTTGACTTTGCCCCATTGAACTGCCACTCGCTGCACTAACATAGCCCGCCAGCCCGCCCCCGCCCCCGCCCCCTCAGGCTCGCCCCCTTGTGCGCGCGCGTGCGTGCGTGTGCGCGCGCGCATGCATGTGTGCGTGCTCGTTTGTGTTGTGCGCGTGTGCGTGTGTGGTGTGGGACTGGCTTTTATTGCCGTCTAGCGTTGGTTCTACAGAAATGCCTGGTGGGCGGACGGGCGGTGAAAATAAGCGCTTCTTTTCCATTCTACCTGGAATGCCAATCTACCTGTAACATTGGCCTTCGTAAGCTTCTTCTACCTTGTCCTGCTAAACTGAGGAATTGTCCAGCTCACCAGAGTTGCAGTCTGTTTGAGTGGAGGTGTCCTCCGCCTTCTGTTTCTCTGAGCTGTTGTCCTGCTCTGCTAGAGGTCCTGTCTGAGAGGAGGAATCCTGCAGCTCATGATGCTTCGCATTGTAATCCAGATGCTCTGTATCCATGATGATGCTGAAGACAAGTAGAGGGGTATAAGTGTTGCTTCTTAATATGTATGTACCTTACTGACAGGCTTCACATTATCAGTCAATGATAACTCAGCATCTATCATACAGTTTATAGCCACCAGGCCAAGCTTTGCGTGCATTGGTGGCTCCATATATGGTAATATGGCCCATATATGGCATTATAGTATCTTCTCTCCTCGGGTCCCTATACTTTATAGCTGTGCTCCTTGTTATCCAATAACATACTGTTTTTTAGGACAATTCTCTTCACATGTGCACATAATGTGTGTTTTTGGACAGTATCTTGTTCAGAATTCTTGCAATGAAATTGTTGTTATTTTGTACAGAACAGTCTGTATGGTCCAGGTCAGACTTTGCATTTTAATGCATCCTGGGTGTCTTGCGTCAGGCCTTGTTCACCATTTGCATCACAAGTGGACATGTCTTCATACAGGTGAAAATGCCCTCAAAGAGGACAATCACCTCCCCCTTTGGAGGGGAAACGAGGATGAACATGATGTCTGACACCTCTTTGTCTGAACTGATCAAAGCTGTGTGTATTGAATGATGAAGAGTCAGATTATTGTTGAGTATTGGCATACTCATTATGCAGAACTTTTCACACGTTTTTTAAGTTTTCAACATTTGTCCAAATCTTTCTTGTAGATCAGCTATTTTTTAATATACCAAGTATAAGATAAGGCTTAATTGGTTAATGCTTGTTGTACACTGATGTTAACAGTGCATATCATTATTCATGAGTGATTAGAAATGTTTTAATGTAAAAAGGGGTATCATGTAAAAAGTTTAATGTAAAAAGGGGTATCATGTCAGTGACTAGAAATTGCTTCTACATTTTTAAATGTGCATGCACGCACACACACACACACACACACACACACACACACACACACACACACACACACACACACACACACACACACACACACACACACACACACACACACACACACACACACACACACACACTCTAAATCGCTCTGGATTAAGTGCTAAATTGTAAATTGTAAATTGTAAATTGTTCATAAAGGAATGAATCATACGGAATATAACAATGCAAGAAAATGTGCTTTGTAAATCATAATTTTGAATACTTGCGTATACTTTAACTCAAGAGCTACTGAGTAATATTTGACCAGGAGTATATACTTTGACTCAAGTACTGGGTACTTTGGTATTTAAATCTGACCAGGATATGTTCTGGTCAGTTGATATGTTCAATTTTAGGCTAAATGCAGTGGGTCCTACAATGAAGTAACTCAGAATCACAAATTGCAGCATAATGAATGAATGTGTTGTTAAAAATTACAAATTAATCACTCACCAATTTAACCTGGTTGATACCTTCTTGTTCAATGCACTTCTGGTGGCAGTGTTTCAGATCACTGTCTGCATTCCAAGTGAGAGAGAAGAAATTATCCTCCATTTTCGTAATTATGCAGTAGTGAGTTGTAAGCATGCATGGTTGAAATAAAACACATTACCTTGAAATATAGGCTTCATTGGGTAATAACACCCTAATCACATTATGGTATGAATATTTTTGTTATAGACCTACTATGTCTGTGTTTCTTCCTGTGTTTGAAAACGTATTCGTCTGTAAACCAGAGGAATCATGCACCCAGTGGTTTACTTAAGTAAAAGTATCATACTGCAATGTAGAAACACAAGTACACAAGTTACAAGTAAAAGTCCGGAATTAAAAATGTACTTGAGTAAAAGTACAAAAGCATTCGCATTAAAATATACTTAAGTACTGAAAGTAAAAGTACTAATTTTGCCCATTTCACAAGTTTCCAAATGTATAAAAAATGCTTTGAAAAAGATCTACAAGCTCACAACAAGTCGCAAAGCGATGCCTTGTGAGCTTGTAGATTTTGTAATATATAAAAATCTACAAAGTAACTAGTGACTAAAGTTTTCAAATAATAGTAGTGGAGTAAAAAGTACGATATTTGCCTCTGAGATGTAGTGGAGTAGAAGTAAAAGTACAGAAAATTGGAAATACTCCAGTAAAGTAAAAAATACCTCAAATGTACTTAAGGAGCCTGCAGTACTATAAATGTACTTAGTTTACTTAACACCACTGCATGCACCAGAGCGAATTCATTTCTCAGTTGTGTTGTGTATTAGGCTAGTCTGGCCACGTCGTCAGGCCAGAAACTCTGCAGGCTGAAAGGTCTCCGCCCATCCATAATGTGATGGTCAAAATTGACACTTATTAGCCAGCGGACCCCTATTTGAAAAGATATGCCAAGGACCCCAATATTAGATGATTTTTACAGCTCTAGCAGTGATTCTCAAACATTTTAATTTCAAGGACCCCCAGTTTGACATGCATTCGGCTACGGACCCCCATTTAATGGCATTTCTACCTGGGACCCCAATTTATATAATATCAATGTTAAATTAACTCTGAGAGTGTACAAATGGACCCGGTGGTTCCATTTGCACACTCTCAGAGTTACAGACCCATAAGGGTCCATTTGGTTCCTAACTATCTATCATTTAGCTGGGGACCCCTGGAACTCCCTCAAGGACCCCAAGGGGTCCCCGGACCCCACTTTGAGAACCACTGATCCAGGCAAATTAACATTCTGGGCAACCATTAGCAACTTTGATCGCTGCATTTAAATTGTCTTGTCAATCATGAGACATCATCATTAGCCTAGGGCTAGACTATGTGCATTTCAACCAGGTGAAAGAATGCGGTGCCGTTTGCATTCAAATACATTGAAAGAAAGCACAATCACAACTAAACTCATTTCACACCTGAGCTCAGAGACCTGGTGTTCTGGAGGAACAACAGCACAGTACATTTACTTGAGTAGGCCTACTGTAGGCCTACTTATACAGGTTTGAGGTACAAATTTGGAAATACAGTAAAGACTGGAGTATTTCCAATTTTTTATACTTTTACTTTTACTACATCTCAGAGTCCAATATTGTAATTTTTAATGCACTACAATTATTAGAAACTTTAGTTACTTTGTAGAATTAACCACTTCAGCCCTATTTAAACTTTGTCTATTTTAAAATAGCCGATCTATGAGCTTGTGCTATTTTCAAAATATGTTTATACATGTGCAATGGGACATTTGCATAATGAGTACTTTTACTTTTGGTGCAATAAGTATATTTTGAAGTCAATACTTATGTACTTTTACTCAAGACATTTTTGAATTCAAAACTTTTACTTGTAACAGAGTATTTCTACATTGCAGTATTAATACTTTTATTTAAGTAGGCTACCTTTACCACCACTGAGACTGTTAGATTACTCATTGTTTGTCAAAAATGCAATCTAATTTAATTAACAATAATAAAAATATATTGCTCTAGTAGTCTATAGTTTTTTTTTTTTTTTTTTTTTTTTTTTTACATTTAATTGATTGATTTTAGTGTAATTCCTCACACGTGGAATAAATCTTCAAAGATGACATTTAGTAATATAAACTGTAGAATAAACCTGTCTATCTTCTTTTCGCAGATGAGTGAGGCTGGGACCGAGGTTAGTCTATCTGTGTGCAAAGGCGCCAGGTGTAATACAGATAATCAGTGTGTTGCCAGATTTTTCAAGAGAAACAAGCGGCCAGGTCTATGAAAACAAGCCCCCCCAAAACTAAGTTTTACCAGCTATTTGAAAATAGCAGATCTACAGGCTAACAACACGTCACATCGAGACATGTTGTGAGCTTGTAGATCTGCTATTTTCAAGAAAAATCTTGTATGGGGTCCCTGGCACAAAATATTTTCAGATGGGAGTCCGCGAACAAATACATATAAATCTGGGGGTCCTTGAAATGAAAAAAAATGTGGGAACCACTAGTTTAAAAAGACATTATAGGAAGCAAGCCAAAATAAGCAACTACAAGAATCAAGCCCAAAGCAGACATGGCAACAACCCCCCCCCCCCCCCCCTTATTTATGCCCCTATTCCCCTACCTACTTCCTGGGCGTGCCAGGAATAAGGTAAATAGCTGTGTGTCTAGAAGCTTGATGTGTAGCTTCTAGGCTGGCTACTTACCATAACAATAGACAATCACCAGCTTTGCACAAAGACCACTTGCGCCTCAAGAAGACACAGTAGGCCTATATAAACCCCAGAGAATAGAGCAGGTTACTACAGTAGGGCAGGCTACAGTCAGCTAACGAAAATGAGTGAGCCACCGACCAAAAAGAAGTTTGTCCAAAGCAGACTTATTAGTTTCGTGCTGGGGACGCCTAGACCTACACCAACATCCCAGCCAGTGGACGCTCTGTTTTCAGATGAGGAGGAGAAACCAACAGGCCTAACACCAACACTGAAAGAGAGAGATGAGTCCCACTCTCAGCAGCAGACCCCTGCTGCTCCTCCTGGGCGTCAGTTTGCACCCCCGGTGTGTGTGGATACCTGCTGCCGGGAAACTGGGGCCCGCGCCCCGGCTCAGCCAGTTGTTCTTAAGAAGGACACTGGCAGGACCTATGGAAGCAACACTGAGCGCTATTGTAACCCAGAGTGGTACACCACACGAGGCTGGCTTGTGCTGTGCAGCACTCGAAAGAGACTCATATGCCACATTTGCCGTTTTGCCGCATCCCGCAACCACATCTCAAACTGCGGAGAGGACTGCTTCTCAACTACGGGTGTTAACAACTGGAAAAAATGCCCCCAGATCCTGAACAACCACGAGAAAACTCAGAAACACCAGGACGCCGTGTTGAAGTGGCTTTCCTACCAACGGCAGCAGACATCCGCTGATGTCCAGCAGCTCCAGCTAGTAAATCATCAACACGCTGCTGACCAGAGCCAGAGGCGAGATGGCATCCTGCAGATACTCGGGATTCTGCGTTTTCTTGTGAGGCAGGGGCACGCTATCAGGGCAAACGAGGACAAGGAGTCAAACTTCCACCAGCTGGCTACCAGGATGGCAACAGAAGAAAACAAAGCGCTGAAAAGTTTCATGGACACGGGTAAATACTTCTCCCACGATATCCTGAACGAGCTGTTACAACACATGTATCGCATCTCGTTCAATGCTCTTCTGACCTATATCAGAGGTGCTAGACATTATGCCGTAATAGTGGATGAGATCCGGGACATAAGCGGCAAAGAGCAGCTGTCCATTTCCATTCGATGGGTGTCAAAAGACTATACCGTGCACGAGGACTTTATCGGGATACACGATTGTCCTGAAACTGACGGACAGTCCATAACGCGCACTGTCGAGGACATTCTGTGCCGGTGCGGTCTAGATATAATGGATATGCGGGGCCAGACATATGACGGTGCATGCGTGCTGCAGGGCAAAATGTCAGTCGTAGCCAAAGGAATTAAGGATAAAAATCCCAAAGCGCTTTCCAGTCACTGCATGAATCACAGCCTCAACCTGATTCTCCAAGAGGTCGCATCCAGGTGTCCATTCATTCAGGGGGCCCTACATCTCGTTGGCGAGATTCACGAGATGATCGCCTCCTCGCCAGAGAGGATGGATATCTTTGGGAAAATGCGCGCCTCTCTCTCTTCCAATCAGCCTGTCAACAGGGGAGGTTTGAAACCCACCTGCCCGACTCGTTGGGCCTGCAGAACGTCAACTGTGAAATTCCTTCTGGATAACTACGAGGCAGTGTACGATGATGTGGATGATCTAGCAAATGCACGCTGTTCCAGCAAGGCAGCCAGTAAAGCCATTGGGGTGGAGGCACTGATGACCCAGTTTGAATCTCACCTGGGCTTGAAGGTTTTCCTCCACCTGTTCTCAACTGTTGAGGAGGTAGCACGAGTCCTCCAGACTAAGGACATAAGCGCAGAAGCGGTGCATTCCAGTGTCAACATGCTCAATGCGCACTATCGGGGAATGAGATCGGAGGCATTCTTTCATGGAATATATGAAAGTGCAAAAAACGAACTGACCCAAGCTCCTGCTCTGCCTCGAACTCGACGATGCACTGGTGTGGCGCCACGTGCCTGGAGAAGCCCAGAAGAGTTCTACAGGAGCCAGTTCTTTGAGGTGCTTGACCTGCTGACGTCTGAGCTGACCAGTAGGTTTGACCAGCCCACCCTGGAGATCCTGTCTCACATCGAAAAGGTCCTGCTCGGTGCTGTCAACAGGTGTGTTATCTATTCATGACTTTGAGAGAAAATGAGTAAAAAAAAAATCAGTAGTGTATATAAAGTTAAGAAAGGCTTAGATCTTATTGTTTTATAACATTATTATTTGTTGTTATATATCATCGTAATAATAATGTATTATTCGTGTTTTAACAGGTCAGGTGGTCATGGGGCAATTGAAATCCCTCACGAATGGATGGCAGACGTGGACACGGACAGGCTCTCCACACAGCTGTCAATGCTCCCGTGTCTTTTCACAGTCCACAACGATAGCGCGAAGAACGCACGCGTCGCAAAGGTAACCAGCATAGCTACGCTGGTCGAGGTGCTGGCAGCAGCGGGACAGACAGCAAGAGCTTTTAGCGAGGTCGACAAGCTACTGCGGCTCTACCTAACTGTGCCTATGACCAGTCCTACTGCTGAGACGAGACCCTCGGGCCTCCGTCAACTGAAGACCTGCTCCTCGTCGATGACCGAAAAACGCCTCAACCACCTGCTTTTCATGAACGTCCACAAACAGCAGACCGATGAGTTGGACCTGAACGAGGTGTTGAGAGACTTTTGTTTTGGGAACGAAAGGCGAACGGAGTACTTTGGGAAATAAACCGCGGCAGCTGTCCATGGTGCTGACTGACTGGTTCTTGTTTATTGTTTTTTTGTGCTTTTTTTCCAGTGGTGGAAGAAGTAGGCCTACTCACATTTTTTACTACGATAAAAGTTTTAATAATACCACAATTACAAGTACAAGTCTGGTATTCAGAGTTTACTTTAGTAAAAGTACAAAAGTATTGGCGCCACATCAAAACATATTTAAAGTAGCCTACCAAAAGTAAAAGTAGCCTACTACTACTCATTATGCAGAATGTCCCATTTCAAGTTTTCAAAAATGTATACAAAATATTTTGAAAAATCTGCATATGTGGGCTTGTGCGCACAATGTGAGCTTGTACGAAATATAGAGCTTAAGTGGTTAATGTATATCTAGTCATACAAATCTAAATCTAAAAAGTAAGTAGGCCTAGTTACTGGCCTACTACAAATAATTGTAGTGGAGTAAAAGTACAATATTTTCCTCAGAGATGTAGGCCTAAGCCTATAGTGGAGTAGAAGTAAAAGTAGGCCTATTGGAAATACGCCACTAACATATAAAAAATACCTCCAAATTCAACTTTCAACTCAACTAGACACATACTATTTTAAAATTGTTGTTTTTCTGTATGGCTCGTTTTAACGCGAATACTGTTGTGTTCTGTCATTTCTTGAAAGCCAATAAAATTGTTCAAATTCACATCTCGTTGCACTATTTCTTAATCATGTCGTATTTATAAACATTCATAAGTGCATTATTTTAGCAGAAATATGTGAAGGGATAGATATGTCACCGTAGGCCATAGCAACAAGTTTGACAATGCAGTTGCATTAAACGGTCAAATAATGTTCAGCAATGCATGCGCTCTTTTATGTGATGCTGAAACATCAAGTTCAAAGCGGAGTAAATTTGTGTAATTCTTTATATTAGGCTACACTTTAAAAGTAGGCCTGCATTCAAAAGTTATATTGTGTCAGCAATATGGTAGTATGGCAGTATATCACAATGATCCATGGTCAGTGCTTAGATTGTTCCTTTTGTATTATACATTTATTATACCCATGTCTTTTTTTTGTCACGATTTATCGTATACCAATTAATTCCTCATATGGCTTTCCACTGCGGTTGTAACCTAGAACATATGAATTACCATGATGGGATTTCACAATCATCATGGTACACTGAGGTAATTAATATCGGTAGTACCATGATATCTAATGTAGGCTACCATGGTAATATAGTAGCCTACCTTGTAGCATATCATAGTGAGGCTACTATACCATGGTAATAGCATTATAGTCAGTACAAGAGTAGGCTATAGTTCATGTTAGCTTCTTCTTCCACATCTCCCTCACTTTTTTATCATTGAATGTGAAGCACATTGAGATACTAATTCGTTCCCTGTCTATTGATTTGATACAGTGCTGGGTATTTTTTAGACATTGTCAGAGCTCACATTAGGGTACATTACATAAAGTACTGCTGCTATATGATGTCCCTAAGGTGACAAGTGACCCACAAAACTTCTCAGTGCTTGTCAAGCTGTCCATAAATTGACGCTTCATAGACACCAGATGGCGCTAAAGGAATGTATGATTGTATAGCGTATGCATTTTTGTTCATTTTTGCATCAATCAAGCAATCAAAATCTGCAAACTTGCCATATTTTTTTTTTGTGGTTGACCCCCCTGCCCCTAAATAGTTGGCAACTTAACATTGGTACACTCTCAGAGTCAAGTGAATCCTCAGGACTTTACTGTGTAACATTCCTGTCTTTTGGTGTGGGAGGAAAATACTGTGTGTGTGTGTGTGTGTGTGTGTGTGTGTGTGTGTGTGTGTGTGTGTGTGTGTGTGTGTGTGTGTGTGTGCGTGCGTGCGTGCGTGCGTGCGTGCGTGCGTGCGTGCGTGAGTGAGTGAGTGAGTGTGTGTGTGTGTGTGTGTGTGTGTGTGTGTGTGTGTGTGTGTGTGTGTGTGTGTGTGTGTGTGTGTGTGTGTGTGTGGAGTTCATTCATGGGGGATATTATAGCATACTGTACAAGTGTACAGCACCATACAAAACAAATAATGTAGGCCATACAAAGACTGCAACAATTTATACATTTAATAAAATGGGTAACAATGTGTATAACAATGTTAGGTTATATTTTGGATCATGTGTGGAAAAGCCTTCATAATGACGTCAGCTCGCAGGGCGTGGTTTGATGACGCATTGCGGATCGAGAGAGAGAGAGAGAGAGAGAGAGAGAGAGAGAGAGAGAGAGAGAGAGAGAGAGAGAGAGAGAGAGAGAGAGAGAGAGAGAGAGAGAGAGAGAGAGAGAGAGAGAGAGAGAGAGAGAGACTCGTGCATGTGTCCCTGTGTGTGTGTGCTACTGTGTGAATGTACAGTGTTGTTTGTTAGAAAGCAAAGCGGGGGGACAGAATGCACGCAACATGAGGGCGCACATTGTTGCCTCTTCTGTTAGCCGGTTGTTATGGTGATTATTACAGCTTCTACAACTATTATTAATAGATATGGCGGTGTTGAAGTCGAGCTGAGGTGCTCCGCTGCACCACGTTCAACTCGCACAGCCAGTTTGTGGTTTGCGCTGTAGTTTTTCGCCACAAGTGAATCCAATGAAAATAATTTAACCTCCAACGCCACATTTGGGATTCATTTCGGCTTCCTTCCATTCCTCTCACGAAGAAAAAACAACATTAGTGGAGGAGCCATGACAACACAGGATGAGAGCTCTGTCCGAGTGGCTCTGAGGTAAGAGACTCACACTGACTGGCTGCACCTTGCATGCAAGTTCACTACACAATGTGTATTGTTGTTTTGAGTGCTGCGGTATGTTATTGATATTGATTGATATTATAGGTTAATTCATTGCACCTGTCACTCGATGATGCAGCATCTGTTGATGATGATGATGATGATAGGCCAGCAGATTAATACAGTCCCATCTAATGTTTTTAGGCTGCAGCACATTGACCCATTTCCAGTCAGCCGGCAATAATGAGGATTTATTATTTTCCTACCTATTCTTGTCATTCTGTGAGCCTCCATGACGCGTTTTGTCTTGAGGAACTGAACTGTGCTGCTGTTTATTTCTCATGACGCAGCAGTAGCATACAGTTACGGCCGCCCCGGTAGCGATGCAAGGTGCATAGGAGCCATCCATCTATCTATGGGCCGTTTGCCCGTTTTTTTACAGGACAGGATCAGGTCAGCCCTTGTTGACATAAAGACGATGATATCATCTTTTGTAACGGCTGAAGCTCTCGCCCAAAAAAATAACGGACCTACAAAGCTATCGCGACGCGTTTATAGCTTGTAGATCTGTTCTTTTTTTGTGGGGGGGGGGGGGGGGGGGGGGTGATAGCCTTGGATAGCCCAAGACTATCATAGATGTATTTTTTGTCATTTATTTTGACATTTTGCACAGATACGTAAGTTAAAAGTCAGACTCGATCAAATACATCTACGATTGTCTTTCTTGATCCAAGGCTATGGAAGTGACACCGTCATACGGTTTATAATATAAATGAGGTTTGGGAGTTTGTCAGAGGGAGGGGGAGGAGGGTTGTACAGTAGCCGTCCTCAAGGCCTCCTCACCGGCCTCTCTCCTCCGTGTGGGCAGCCATATCCATCCATCCAGCCATCCATCCATCCATGCGTCCGTCCTCTCAAAGACTCGACTGTCTGTTTGTTGAGCGACGGTTAATCGATGAAAGAAAGTGCTTCATAGACGGCTAACTGTCCAAAGGAAAGACAACCGTTGAGAGATTTGTTGCACTGTTAAATGTAGTTCTTTGTGTTTGCAAACGAGCTACTCAGTCGGTTACTCACTAATGCGAGGTTGTTGATTGAGTCTTTTTTTGTGTGACTTTGAGGTGCCCACAATGTTTAGATGCCCACTCTTCCTGTACCCCTCATTGTCAGCAAACTAACCAGAATAAGGTCCATCATCTCAGTTCATGTGTGTTATTGATATGCCACTGTATTGAAATGGGCCGCTCCCACCCAGCTGGTGATGTGGCACAGTGACAGGCAGGATGGGCAAGACAGCTGGCATCACCATGGTCTGTTTGTCTCTTTCTGTCTGTTCCTCTGTCACCCTTTCTGTGTCTCTGTCTGTCTTTTGACTGTCTCTTGCTCTCTCTTGTTTTATGCAAAATGCAAGCATGCACATCAGGTTTTACTCAAAGCACATGAGTTTTGCATCTATTGAAGATGATAATTGGTCATTATAATGTCGCAGGGTTTTGAATTCCCATTGTGTGGGTTTGGGTGTGTACTCTCTGCTTCCCATCCTGTGTGTTTTACCATAATCGTCATGAGCTCACGTGTTTCCAATGCTTACTGCCGAGTGCATTTCTATAAGTGGGTAATGTACACACACTTTCTACATGTGTATTTCGGAACCTGTCTGATTTGACATATTAATATAGACATTTCACAAATTTGCTTATCCAGTGTGACTGATAATAGATTAACTCTTAACACTAACTGTGCGTGTGTACTGCTAAAGGACACACTGGCTAGCTACTAATGAGGGGATTGAACCTACAACAGGGACTAGATTTCCAATCAGTAGTTAGTAGACAACCTCTCACCATGTCCTGTACATTTGCTATTGTTGCAGCAGTACCATTAGTAAATGGCCCTTAAGAGTCTAGAAGGTGTTCCTTGTGTACCCATCTGCTACATTCCTTCTTTATGTGACCCTACAATCTACCTGCACACCCAAAATGAGTGTGCTAAAAGCAACCAACACAAAAGAAGATTTCTGCACTCTTCCATCATTTTGCATAAAAGTATCTATTGGGCATTTGGTGGCCTTCATCAGCTCTGATGAAGGTCAACTGACTGAAATAGAAGACCACTAAGCCCAATTTCCGTGTGCAATTAATGAAAGCTAGTATGCAGGTAATTACTCTGCAATGTTTCAAGTTACAGAAAAGTATTCCCTACTAAAAATCAACTTTGTGATGATATTGAGTTCACGTTTTGTGTCAGTTGTTTGGTATATCAATCAACCACTATTGGTTCCAGACCCTGTCTACACCAGTGGTGTGTTCTACCGTCAGATGCTGTGTACGGCGTATACCTTGAGATTTTTTTTCGTCGTTACCGTATACCTTCAAAAACTGTCTCATCCATTGAAAACGCGAGAGCGTATACCCACGACCACGCGCATCGTATCGTAGCGTATACCTTCAGAAAAAAACTAGAACACAACACTGGTCTACACAGTAAAATCCTCAATGTTAATTTCACTCTGAGAGTATACAAATGTAACTACAAGGACCCTTATGGTCATTTCATTTGTGAACTCTCTGAGTTATTAATGGATAAACACAGAGGATTGTACTGTGTACTGCAGCTGCTCACAGATGATAATGTAGTCCTCTCCTCACTCCTTTAGGGTATTTTTTGTCACTCTACAATTTGCACATTCTTGAAATTTCTTAGAGGTTAAATGTCTTGCTCAGGGACACAGGCCAGGGCTGGTGGGTGAACCGGGGACCTTTCGATTCCCAGAAGGCATCATCTCGATCCATTCAGTTATGGCCGCCCTTGAACCTTGGCTAAACTGCTCAAGGTAGCCTAACAGTCATTTCCAATAATGTTAGGTTCATTGCTGAGGTTCTCACATAACTGTAAAACCTTAAACCTTATATACTTATAGTAGTTGACTGGGATGAGAGGGGAAAATGTAAAAATATATATATATTTTTTTTACTTTTTACAAAAAAATGCAGATACACAAGCTCACAACTTGTCACATCAGCTAATTAAAAATGATAATACAAATCTTAAAAACAAAACAAAAACAAAAACATTTTCAAAACAAATGTAAAATATGGCTCAAGGGCTCATTCTGGAGCAAGGCAGTGAATCCCTAGCAAACGAAGGGAGGTGTTCTGTTGCTTGGACCTAAACATGGAGGCTGGCAATGTTTCCCTTGAGGGAGGGATTCCATACCAAGTTTAAAAAGATTCAGAGCTGGATGGAAACGGTACTCTTCATGTTGCACCATGACAGCAAAAACACTAAACGACTCAGAAGAGGAAATGGGAAATTGAAACAACCTAAATGCCCCTGTTTATCTCAGAGACGTTTAGTCCTGAGGTTTAAAATACATGCTTTTATTATGGTTAAGTCAATTGGTTTGAGCAGCTCACCGAGAGCTGTCTCAGAACTGTAAAGGGACTAAATAAGGACAGATGTGGAGGAGGCCAAGTTAG
The DNA here is from genome assembly GCF_963454915.1 of Gymnoscopelus microlampas. NCBI lineage: Eukaryota > Metazoa > Chordata > Actinopteri > Myctophiformes > Myctophidae > Gymnoscopelus > Gymnoscopelus microlampas. Next base: position 29,406,660 of record NC_139943.1, read on the forward strand.
AATTACAACCAAAGCACCACCAAGACACAAGATTACAGAGGAACCACTTAGGACTCAGGAGTCGGACAGAGCTAAGTGTTACATCCTCTAGCCAACACAAGGTCTGTGAGCAAGCAGCGCTGCAGTGTAAACAAGCATGATGCTGCGTCACAGTTGTTCCAGTGTTGACTACAATGACAGGGTTGAACAACAGATTAAATGGTGCTGTTGAAATTACCTCCGATGAATGAATTACAAAGAGAGATAGAATAGACGTTAATGGTAGCTTGAGGTTCAACTGGAATATCAAGTGTCCATTTGAAGTTTACGGCACATCCCAGCAATCGTAATTTTAGTTGTAGAATCAACCATGAGAGCAGGTACGCTGGGTAGTCAGTTTGTGCTGTTAGTGTCTGTGGGTCCGTGGCTGACTCCTGACCCAGGCTGCTTGGTTCGGCGGAGCTGAACAAAGCAGAGGTTCTGGGGAGGCTTTAGTCTCTGTCAGGCCTTTTGTGTTTGACCACTGCTGCCATGGGTGACAGGCACACATCTGAGCTCCTCCTCTCATCCATATTAAGTATGTATTACATTCAGAATCAGTGAGCACTGTTTGGTATTGAATCTAAAAATGTATAAGTCTTTGGCAAAGGGTCTAATGACAACATGATCAAACTATATAAATAATGTTCCATTTTCTAGATTGTCAACATTACAAGTAACCAGTATTATAGAGCCCAAGGGTCAGACAATAGATGTGACAAATAGTCCTGTATTTCTACCATGTACTACGCATGTTCTTTGAATAGTCTGCCTTGGTCTTTATATAGCTGCTTTTTCCAAAGTGCTTACTTTCCCCCACAAACCAATGACACAGATTGACAGCCAAGAGCCAAGGCCCAAACTTGCTGGTCGTTGGGTGCAAACAGGGGTTCAGTGTCTTCCTGAGCCCCAAAGTCAGATGCCTGGGCTAGGGCTCAGTGGTACTGTAGGTCAGCAAAGATACATTACATGACCACGCTGAAACAATCAACAGATGAACAGTATAGCGATGGATGGATGTGAAGAAACAAAGCAGACAAAAAACTATTGTTTCTTGTGAACTTATTATGGTCATTAATTAATCACAGGAATTTGGACTGTTTTATCTGAGAGTCTTATACTTCCACCAATTGAGGCTTAAGAACAGACTAGCTACATGCTTTAACCATTTTAACCCCATCAACCCCATTTTGGGAGGAACATTTGGCCAAAATAGCTGATCTAAAAGCTCACAACGTGTTGCGGCGCGTTGGGCTTGTAGATCGGCTATTTTTGGCGAAGAGATTTGGTGTAGCGTACCAAGTACAATTGCAACTCGGTTCCGTTTTAATAAGTATAGAGGGTTTACGTATGCATGCAAGTTAATACTTAACCACTTGAACCCTAGCGTCCCTATTCTGAAGGTGAACAACATTCGGTAGAAAAAGCTGATTTTCAAGCTCGGCTGCAATAGGTTGTGAACTTGGGCCTAGTATAGAGCCCTGGGGGACTCCAGTCAACTAAGTATAGGGTTTAACTTAAGCGGTTAAGTGATGTAGTGACTCATTTCTTTCCATTAGCATCAATATTATGCCCTTTAACTGTACAGAAACATCAGCGTGACATTATTAGTAAGCAGGAAGAACACACCACCTGCTTTGAAACAACTTGGATGTGGCCAACGTGTACCCTACAACTACAGGTTTTAATTTGAAGCTAAACAATCATGTCACTGGTAATTGCAAAATTACTTCCATGGAGTTGTGGCAGTTAGAAAATCACAGGATCTGACACGCCCTCTATATTTGATCCACACGGCTTGTCTGTCGTCAGCTCGTCACCTAGAACGTCAAGCAGAAGCGCTGGCATACAGTACAACTGGTCAGCCTTGTTGGCATTATAGAACAAGAGAGAGCAGACGAATACTCCTAGTTGGTAGTGTAGATATTCACAAACCATAATAATCCCCTCCCCTGCCGCTTTGATCCTTAAAGCTTGTCTGCCATCAACCAGAACATCAATTATACCTGCCTGAAATAATAACCTCATCAGGCTGGTTCAACCAGAACTGTTACAGAACCACCCTTCCCTTCAGTGTTGACCTAACCCTCAATAACAAACAATGGTGGCACATTGCACTACGCAAATAAAACGTCCCTCCAAAAACTACAATATATTGTAGTCAGGAATGTATCCATGCTGTGATGCTTTCAATGCAGTGTCTGTGCAGCTTGCACATTATGTAAACATAAACTATGGCCGGGCTAATGCACATGCAGGGAGCAAAATGTCCTGAGTGTTGTGTACCTTCTTTTGACAGAGTTTGGAAGAACAGGTCGACTTCTGTTGAACTAAGCTGGGGGAGGTTAAAGGGATTGCTCAATCCCCAGGCAAAAACCTCAAGCTCCTTAACCCAAACCTATTACACACAACAACATTGCAACTCAAGGTTGAATGAGAGAAATGCGTATATTAAAGGGAAATAATCAAGAAACAGTGGCATAACAAGACCGCCAAGGTGAATATTGTTGCTGTCGGGCAGAAACCTTGTATCTTGTATCGTAATTTTCGCAAAAAAATGCCCTACTTTGTCATACTACAGTGTCACTCAAAAGTAGGAAAATAAACATTTTTTAAGTGAAAGTGGTTAAATCTGTTTTATGAATATTGAACCAATTAAAAGTATTGTGACTTCACTTTGTGAGCCTAAACTTGTGAGCTTGTGACAATAATATAACTAGTTAACTACATGTATCCAATTTGGAACACAGTTTCTTTTTTCTATTTCCAGAAAAGTTACGCTTTTGGACATACAAGGCTTCCACCTGAGAGTGACGACATTGTTCATATTTTAGTTTGCTTACAGTACTGAGTGCAACATAAGAAGATATAGATAGACAAATACATTTGGGCCTATTGCTTCCAACTATTCAGCCCACTGTGGAGCTAGGAGGGCTCTGAACATGTCAACAGAATGCAGAGGGAGTGGGTAGGAACTGTCTCATCCAATTAGAACTCAGTGCACACACAGTGCTCATTTTCTATCTACTATCTGGTTAAACATTTTCATTGGAAGTGGTCATGTAATTGATGAAGACCAAAAACATGAACCCTAGTGTCCCTATTTGGCAAACATTCCACGAAAATAGTAGATCTACAAGCTCACAGTACTGGTTGGCTATTTTTGGCGAAGAGGTTTGGTGTAGAGGGAAAAAAGAGTGGGGTGCCAGGGGGTTAAAGTGGTTAAGCAGGAAATATGTGTGACATGAACTCTGGATCAACTAGGCCATAGGCTGTTGCTCTATAGTACTGAATATTGTAACTGGTCTTTGAGTAGGGTTAGAGAAATTCCTAGAGGAAAGAATTGTGTTTATTATGCCTTTTCTGCTCATATCAGGGCTGTTCAGAGTGATAAAGTGTTAGGTCTGTGGCGCCTTGGCCACAGACCCCCATGTGAAAAGATTTTGTGCAAGATTTGTGTTGTTAAAATTGTATTCCTTATTATGTATATTCCTCTTTTATTTTCTTAAAGATCTTTTGAAAATAGCGGATCTACAAGCTTGTACATTGGCTTGTAGATTGGTTACTTATGTATATAGGGTTAAAGTGGTTAAACGGATATTGTCTCATTTGGGTGGGGACCCCCTGGAACCCCCTCAAGTACCCCTGGGGGTCCCCAGACCCCACTTTGAGAACCAGTGAGCTACGTTATCCAGATGGACGCTATGAATATATTTACCTACTTTGCCTTGAGCGCTAAATAGAAGGATTGTGTGGATCTCAACCAATGGTCACCTTTGAATAGACTTGGCTCAAAGCTGATTAGACTTGAATAGCTCACAACATAACTGACCATACTTGGTGTTGTGATGGGTACTTGGCATTGGCACTACTTTACCTTGGTGTCATATCGACGGTTCAAATAATGGAAGCGTTTTTCCTGAATTCACGATTTTTTGGGCGCACCCCAAAGGAGGTTTTAGCTACAACCCTGAAGGAAAATTACCAGCACTGAAATGTTAAATGATAATAATTGAGAATAAAATATATGTATCCTTGGTGCTCAAGTAAGATGAGCTGTTACACATCAATCACTAGGGTTGTAGTCTATCACCTGCCACTTCAAATGGCTCATGGAATTCCACTCCCCTCAAACTCACTCCCCAACCCCCTTCCAGTGTTCTAATATAGTTATTGTTCTTTACACCATTTTGTTAATTGGGGTGGGAAGCAAAAATGGATGTTGATCATATGGTCAGAAATAGGAAATGCATAGATTTACTCAGGTAACAGACTCATTGCCTTTACTGCTGTGTGTAATTGTGACGCAGACAGATCATGCTTTACTGTCTAAGTCCCCAAAGGCCCACTTCTGCGCCAGGAAAAACCCTGAATGGTAAAGGCCTTTGTCAGAAGAACCCTGTAATGCAGTCGTCTAAAAGAGTGAGACGTGGTTCTCAAGAGCTTTCGCTCTTTAGCAGCCACACTCCTCTTCCTAGACTGATGAGTGTTGTGTTCCAAGACACCGCTAAGCATAGCCTACACTTAAACTGAACTCGCCACCGAAATAGACGCGGAGCGACCACAGCGTCACTGGAAGTCATCAGTTATCTATATATCATGACCTCTGTGTGAGGAGTCAGCAAATATCTGACAGACGCATCCGCACCAACGCAGAAGCCATGCACCCCCCCCACTGGCCACCACGTGTAGACATGTTTATGACATGGAATGGAGGCTATACGTCTCCTACCGTTGTGGGACGTTGTGTTTACTGTTTACAATTCGATCTGATATACTTCCTCAGTAGAAGACTGTGGCTTTACTGGACCTCCCGTAAGGCCTATGCATGTTTTAGAAAAAGATAAGATAATATGCATAACATACAGTGGTTTTCAAGCTTTCTGTGCCCATGGCACACCGAAGGGCAGGTCAAAATCTCAAGGCACACCTGTTGTATTTATATCAATGCTAAATAACCTCTATACACTCTTATCACTCTAAATGTTTATTTAATTTAGTATGCCAAATAAAAAGTTTAACCGCTTAAGCTCTATTTCATACTTTCACACATTTTGTGTTAGGACTAGGAGGATGCGTTGTGATATGCTATTACCGCTATTTCTGAAAACGGGCACGGGCACAGAAAGCAGGCAAGCTGACACGCAGGATAATTTGGTTGTAATTGCATAGTACAGTTACTACAGTAACTCACTTTCACTCCACGCGCATGAAAGCAAGTCACTCGTTCTGTTCTTGGCTTTGTCTTTTCATGCTGCACTGCACTTCCCCCCTCTCTCTTAATTGTTTTCTCTGTCTCTTATTTTCCTGTTCCCTCTGTTCCCTTTTATTTCAGTGCCGTACAATGTTCTTTATCTTTACGGTGTTACCCTTTTCCTCAAAATACCGATCAACTTGCCTGCTACGGGCCCTTCTGAAGTGGATGAGGTTTGCACCTCATCTATATGTGGTGGCCATACTACAAATAGGCTATGGATGTAACTTAACTTCCACCGTCATCAAACTGCCAAGAACAGCATCATAAATAGATGTCAGACAGTCACAAATAGCACGGTTTGCTTGTTTTAGTGAGCTGTCACCTTGTTATTTATTGCTCGCAGTCTATATCTGCTAATGACTAGCAAAGGATGTGTTTCCAAGAACAGTAAGGAAGCATGTTGCTGTGAACTACGGGTAACTTATTATTATTCAGTGCTGTTTAGCTTTCACACCATCGGGCAGGCTAGAACGTCTGAGGCTGTGCTGAGCCTGTGTCTCTTGACTAAAATGTAGGCTACGTTTAGACAGTGTAGAAAGCAGTGTATGCAAATGAACCCCCTTCCACCTGCTGTTATCGTGCCCACGGCTGTCTGGTTTTGCATATTCATGAAGTGTTAGCAGTTCGTGTATTTGCATCAGGTGTGAGGAAGGATCCACCAGACAGTGTTATTACCTCGCTCTGCCAACCAAGTAATGGGCTGTAGCTAGAGAGAGACAACTGCATCAGAACACTGTGGCAGGTACCCGACCATGAAACTGTGAAATTGTTTAGGTTAATCCCACAAGCACCTGAATTAATCACATCACTGTTACACAATGCTCACTGGCAAAAGATAGCAGTACAGTTCTAGGGCTGGAAAATTAAGTGAAAATATATTCAAAACCGACATTTAGAACCACTTACCGACTTAATCTTGCTCATACAGGTTAATTGAAAAATCTAGATGTAGCCGTTTTATGACATTTTTTATTTCGTATATATAAACAAGAAAAAAACTAAATATATTTTTATAATCGACTAAATCAACTAGTCTGATTAATCACTTAAGCCCTGTATTATACTTTGTACGTTGTACATTGGTGGCATACAAAAACAGTGAGCCTGTAATATCTACAGTGCAGACCTTGTGAGAACTATGAGGGTACTGAAAAACAAGTGTATTATACGGTAATTGTTCATTCATTGTAATCGAGGCAAAAGTGATCGTGATATTGATTTGAAGTCATATCTCCCAGCCCTAAGTTCTTCAGTAAATCCTCCCAACTGGACAGAAATGCAAAATGTTTAACCACAGACATGCGTTAACATTGTCGTGACCTCTACTACTGGCACATATAACCCGTGGTGGAAGAAGTAGTCTTTCTTTACTTACTTAGTACTACTTACAGTAAGTAAAAGTAGCAGTACCTCAATATAGACATGCTCTGTTACAAGTAAAAGGCCAACATTCAACATTTTACTTGAGTAAAAGTACAATAAAAGCTGCATCTATCCTAACCTAAATATCTCCCGTCCCATTATCTCTGTTATCTTGTTTCCTTAAAAGCTGTTAGCCAGCTATGTTTTCGGGGCTAGCCTTTGTGTCCCTCCGTCCCCGGACCACTGGCCCGTTGTTGACACAGACAGAGATGGTACCCTGTGTCAACAGGACATGGCTGAGAGCTGGTGGAAGAGAGAGAGCAAAAACACCATGCATGTGCATTTGTGCATGGATTAAAGTCGTCAGTCGCCACGACTGATTTTCATAAGTTTAAAGAGTATTAGAATGGGTCAGAGTAGCCATAGAATACATGTTCTGTTCTGTTGCTTAAAATTAAATTCATATTCAGAGGCATCTTCCATAAAACTGGTAAAAATGGTCTCGGATATTTCATAAGAGCAAAGGCTAATTCCTAAATCTGTGCTTTCTTTAACTGGGTGGCCGTATGTAGAACAGCAGGAACATAGGTTTTAGAATGTTTACAATCCTCCTATAATTCCCCAAACCTCTCACCAAAAGCTGTCACCAAAAGCTGTCTCCGAAACCTGTCACCAAAACCTGTCACTTTATGCCCAGTTCTCTTCAGTGGCTGGAGCAATTGATCTGCATTTGCACATGGCCATTGACCATTAGCATGTGCACGGAATAGTGGCGCCCGTTTTTCACTTTCCCAAAATGGAAGCTGTTTATTAGCGTTTTTATGTAACGGAATTCAGGCTATGGGAGCTATCGTCGCCATGGTCACAGCCATCGCCATGGTCACGGCCCCCAAGCTATGGGAGGAAGGGGTCCTCCTTGGGGCCAAAAAGGTTTGGGTCTATTACTGTACAGCACAGCACATAACCCAAAGTCTGTTAATACTTTAGCTGTACACATCCCCTGGTATGGACTACTACTAGTATTGTTTAGGAAACAAAGCACTAGTGTGGAGGACTGCTTTCACGCTGCTTCACAAATCACAGACTGGGAAAATGTTCAGTTGTGAGATTAGTTTTCGCTTTAATCCATGCATGTGACACTGTGTCTCACTTTGCTACTTTATTTCTTCTGTTGGATGCTTATTGCCACTTGCACTCCACACCTATTCTTTAGTTGTTGTTGTTGTGTGCTTTGTGGACACAACTGTGTGTGGAGACTAAATTGTGTAGACAGAGTAGCAGACTACATTTAGGGGCGCAAATGGCAATCAAGCCTATACCGAAATCTTCAAGGCTTTATGCTTTGTCTGTTTGTTTTGACTTTTTTTCTTTTTGATTCAGTACACTTCAATTATGTCATCTGGCATAATGACCAGGAAGCATTTTGAGTTGTTTTAGGAATGATCTCTGCCGTGTCATTACGTTGGCGCACACCTCTGGATAGCTGCCTACACTTTACAGTTGAGCATCCGGCCGCATGAATTTAATTGCGTGTCATTTTAACCTGTTTCACCCATGGGGAGCTGTAGGAAATACTGTAAACCTTGTGCATTGCCAGATGTTTTTCTGCATACAGTTGTCAAGTGAGGCTAAGTTGTACGGGTGTGTACATGTGTAGGTGTGTGAATGCGTGTGTCTGTGGTGTCAGCAATATGGATATGCGAGGAGGGAAGGGTCTTGTTTCTGTCCCCTCTCTATGTTGACAGCTAGAGATCATCCCTTCCTGACACATCCTGTCCTCCCCTCCAACACGCACGCGCACACACACACACACACACACACACACACACACACACACACACACACACACACACAGACACAGACACAGACACAGACAGACACGTTTTTATTACTATACTTCAGAGGACAACAATATTTTGGGACGGCATTGACATTGGTGCATTCATTTTCCTTAGATCAATTTCTTTTGTGTGTGACATCGCTGCATAACTATAGTATAAAATATGGCAAACTCTAACCCCAAACCCTAAACCTAACCTCTAAATATCTAAACTAACCCCATCCTGAATCTCTTCTTAATTGTAATTCTAACTTTAAAAAATCATATATAACCTTAAAACATAAAAAGACTTATCACATTAAACATATAATGACTTATCAAATTCTACTATACTTGTGGGGACATTTTGGCCCTCACAAGTATAGTAAAAGTGCGCACACACCCACACCTCTGATAATGAGGGGGGCGGTCTGCTTGGCGACCTCCTGACCCCACAGGAAGCAGTAAAGCCATTATCAACGTGCCACAGAGGGTTACACGGCCTTGTTTGTTTTGGTGTGTGTGTGTGTGTGTGTGTGTGTGTGTGTGTGTGTGTGTGTGTGTGTGTGTGTGTGTGTGTGTGTGTGTGTGTGTGTGTGTGTGTGTGTGTGTGTGTGTGTGTGTGTGTGTGTGTGTGTGTGTGTGTGTGTGTGTGTGTGTGTGTGTGTGTGTGTGTGTGTGCGTGCGTGCGTGCGTGCGTGCGTGCGTGCGTGCGTGCGCGTGCGTGCATCAGATCTCAAATCAGCTTCACTTCTGGACATAGCACAGCAGCCGTGATTGTCAAGTGGATGATATGCTGCTGTGCTCGGATCAGTGTTTTAGAAGAGTCCTTCTTTAGCCAGAGGAGGTATCTTTTTGTGTTGCAGGTAAAAAACACCCAGCACTGTGCAACCAAATACATACGTACAGTACTGTACACAATTTAGACAACATTCTGTGTCCAGAACAGGGATGCTTGGGTTCATTCATGTGGATAAACTGGACATCTAGACCAGTGGTTTTCAAACTTTTCATGTCAAGGACCCCCAGATAGATACATATTTGGCCGCGGAGTCGTGGACCCTATCTGAAAATGTTTTCTGAAAAAAAAAAAATCTAAATCTTCCAAACATTTTCATTATACAAAATAAAAAAATAAACAAATAGCAGATATATACAAACTCGCAGCACGGCACGAAGTGACGCACTGTGAGCTTGTACATCTGCTATTTTTGAATATCCAAAGTATAAAAGGTAAAAGTGGTTAAAATGATTGTGATGCTATATTTACTACTTTTGCTGGGGACCCCCCGGAACCCCCCCAAGGACACCTGGGGCTCCCCGGACCCCACTTTGAGAACCAATGATCTAGACGGTTACTAGACAGTTAATGTAATCGCAACAAGGCCACCCGGCTACTGACGTGCTTTATCTTTATTTGTAGTCAGGGCAACATTACGTCCTCACAGACATGTTCCATATCCAAGGTCTGGCTTCAATTTCAGGCTGTTAAGTCCAATAATAAGGTCTCAGATAAGGGTTAGGTGGGGCTGATGCATGCAGGCCTGTGGTTACAGTGTCTCTCTCCCTCCCTAGAGGTTGTTAAAATGTCAAAAGAAAACTTACATGTGGGTCCTCCTCGGTCCGCATCTATGGCAACTGAGCAAACGGCAACAGACCCCCATGAATTATCCAAGGGGAAGTAATGGGTTGTATGGCCTCTTGATATCAGACACACCATGCACCCATCTCATTTTTAGCACTTTTCCCTTGTGTGCTTTTCAGGAGCTGTCATTTGGGAGTCTGCTATTAATAGTGTTTCAGCCCAAGATCCAGTTCACCCTAATGCCATGTTTCTCTTTGGAAACTAGTTGTTTTTTTCTGCTCTGGTCTGTTTTTTTTTTTCAAAGGAAGGATTTTGTGGAACTGGAGGAGACAGGGGGTTTAGGTACTTTTTGAGGTACTAGCACTGGTTAAAACTCGTTATCCTAGGTAGAGTTGTACTGATAACAGTATTGGAAATCAATGCTCCAATATTGCCTATAATGATGATATTTGGGAGTACGTCTATACAGGATCCTATATTTGTTTGGTTTTTAAGTTGATGTTGTATTATGTTTTATACTGTACTGCACTTAAATGTCTTGTTTCACTAAATTATGGCTGCACAGTTTATTAAAGAAATGTATGCACTGTATCAGATCGGTATTTTATTTATTAAAGACAAAATACCGTCAATTTATTTATACAGGTGAAAATCTCATTGAGATCAAGATCTCTCTTTTTCAGGGTAGCAGCAGTACAAATTTGCAACGCACACAACATAAAACACAACCTGCAACATAAAACCCGATTCTTGCAAGTTCAAGTATCGGAAAAAATGGCATCAGCACATCTCTAATCCTAGACCTAGGTCTTACAATAGAACTCTTGAGTTATAGCTATATAATAAGCCAAGAAGTAATAAGCTGTCTACCTTTTCCTTTGTGTACTCCTGAGTTCAGTGCATATGGATGCCTGCTAATAACAGTATTTCTTCCAGGCTCTAATCCATCATTGTGACATTTTCTTGTGTAGAAACCAGTCCAATTAATTCCTACCCCTTTTTGTTTCTTTGCACAGGAAGATTTTAGGCAGCACGAGCAGAGGTTTGGGTTTGGTTTCCTGACACTGTTAGCGTCTCCCTGGAGAGGGACATGCTTTTACCTGTTAGACTAGGATTAGACTGAGCCTTCCCATTAGGTTTTTTTTTTTTTGCAATCAGTTGCCAAAACAGCTTTTGTTGATATTGGAACGGTTGAGATAAGGAGACAGATTTAGATGTGATTGGTTAGACCCTATGTGTACATGGGGTTTGGGGGAAACCCCCCTTTAAGCGTCATCATGTATATTTGGTCGTACAATGGTGTCGCGCATTGAAAGTATCTGATCTACATCTGACTGCGAACCTCCATCTGTCTGCGGACCCCCGTCTGGAAATATTCTGTGCCAGGGACTCCCATACACGTTTTGTTTAAAAAACTTTTCCGGCGCGGCTATTTTCAAATAGCTGATGTATATAGGGTTAAGGTAGTTGTGTTTTTTGATGGTATATTAACCAATTTGGCTGGGGACCCCCTGGAAATTCCACAAGGACCCCTGGGGGCCCCCGGACCCCACTTTGAGAACCACTGATATAGACAGTGTGGTGACATCTTACAAAGCTGGCAAGTTACACATTGTTTGGAGAAATCTTCAAAGGACACCAAACAATAAAGTGACTGGCTACATTTACCTCAGCGTAACCTTTGTGTCTGGACCCAGTTTTGTAAAAGTCACTATATATATATCCTCATTGTCAAATGCGGTTACATTACATCACTGGTAATCACATTCTGCTCTGACAAATGCTTTCCTCCCAAAGCAATGCCAAGAACAGGACCCAGTGTCTCAGAATACATGTTTCCAAAATGACTTGTGTTGATGTTAGGAGTGGTCGAGGTACAGGAGACAATGAAAGACTGTGAGTTGTGTTTTCTCTGGGACAGGGACCACTCCAAAGGAAGAGGGCACTTTTAAGTCATAGCGATGCATAGAAAAGGCATACATATTGTTTATCTCATACTGATTTGGCTGTTGCATGGCTTGCACTGCTAGAGATGTACTGTATTTATACATTCCACTATCATTATGCCCTGATGAAGACCAGCTGTGTGGTCAAAACATGTTGGCATCTTTTTTTTTAACTATACAATAAAAGCTTTTAAATTTATTTGTTTTTTTGGGTGTAATTGAGGTCATAAAACCCCCCAATTCTTTTTTTAAAGTGAAAATTAATGTCATAGAACCTTTAAAGTGGGCTAGCCTGTTGTACTTTAACCACTGGTATAGTTTGGCAGGGGGTATAGTTTGGGCTGTTACACAGGCCTTGTGCTTAACAAGAACAAGGCCAATATCTGTAATGTAAAAGACATTTGCCTGATGTGGAAGGGGTGGGAAGATAAAGAGACAAATAATTTTCTGACATAAATCTTAACAATTCTACTCTACTACACACTTAAAAATTGCATTTATTTATTTGTCCTTCACTTCCCCTAACCCTGCCTTGTTGGCATGGTTGGCATGGTTGGCATTCCTCAATGTAGCAAGGAGACTCAGGCTCAGGGGTAGGGCTGTCAAGATTACAAATTTAAGTTTATGATTAATTGTCATAGAAATAATTGCAATTAACGATTCAATTGTGTTTTTGGCATTTAACATTGGAACATGATACAATTTCTGTTAGTTTTTTAGGCTTCATAATCACAAATTGCACAGGGCAGATATATGACAAATAACTTAAACATTAAACTAAAAAACTAAAATAAAACAAATTACTGACACATTTATTATATTTTTATACAAAAAAAAACATATATAGCGGAAATAGCTGATCTACAAGCTTGTAGATCTGCTATTTCTGCTATTTTTGGAAAATCTTTACTACTGTACACTCACTGTATATAATTTGGTGACATTTAGATGGGTTATCAGCGGAGGATAGATTGGTAGGTAGATGCACATGGATGGACAGTAATTAGTCATTGTAATTAGCCTCCGGGCTAATGATATTACATACTTTGTTGTGCGTCACAACAGTGAATTATCCTCTTCATGGAGTCAGTGGGTTCCAGTCATGTCTGTCTCTTAATGTGGTTCACAGAAAGCCTCGTCACACTGATATCCTGCTGCCGAGATCGGATTATTAATTCCCTCTTCCATTACCGTCCCCATGGCAACCCTCTTTCCTCATTTCCTCATACCGTCATAAAGAGAGACCCTTTTATTTTCATTAAAGAACATGGTGAACATCCATGGATATGAATTTGTATATCGTTGCTGTCTGGCAGAAACCTCTTATCTCCATATTTTAAATGCCCTACTTGATCATACTACGGCGTCACACACAAATAGTAGCAGATCTACAAGCTGGTTTTGAGCTTGTAGATCTGCTACTTTTGATAATTTTTCATTTGAATCCTGAAAAGTAACAGTTTTGGATATACTGTATGAGGGTTCCACCCGACAGACGATATTCTTGTACAGATGCCATGTTTTACTGTCTGACTACTGTTAACAGTAGGTACTACTGAGGAGTTAGGAGCCTCACAATGCACATTCACCACAAGTCTTAACAGCTACTTTGCGCAAAACCCCAGATAGCATTTCAGTTTCCACAGAGTAAATTCTTCCACTTTAGGGTGATAAGCTCTCTCTACCACCTTCAACCACAATCCAATCTATAATCCCTGCAGTGCAGAGGCTGTAGCTCGCACACTACCGGTATATTATCCTGTAGCTGCAGTACTTGCACAGAGATGGCTTTTTGCTACGCTACAGGAGGTATAAATGTATATCAGTCTAGTAGTGAATGATTGTCTCAATGGTCACTATTCTCATATCATGGTCACTATTAGACTAGACTCTAGTCTAATAGTGACCCGTAAGTGTCCATTTGGTTCCATTTGTGCTCTCTCTGAGTTATAAAGTAGTATAGATCATGTGATGAATGTCGGTGACTGCCTCAACATGTTAGTGTTTGCACGTTACACGTCACTTTATTGTCTTTTTGCTTTTTTTGTAATGTTCTCCGTGCGTTCTGTAATGCTCATTTCCAGGGTGATCCTGGATGGGATGGGGATGTGTTTTTTCATCCAGCAAAATGAGATCTACAAGCTCAATACGCAACGTATCGTGACACGTTGTATGTTGGCAAATGTTGCCAATTCTACTCTTGGGGGTCCCAGGCACAAAATCTTTTCACATCTGGGTCCATGGCCTAATACATATCATTTTGGGGGTCCTTGATATGAAAATCAGATAATCAAGTATTCAGAAGTCAACCTAGTATACCTTTCTAAAAGTGTGGTTATGCTTAATTACTCCATCGTATGACCAGGCTGCTTGTCTAGCCATCTACAAGCTTACAACGCGTTGCATACAAGCCTGTAGATCGACCATTTTCTGCATGGAACACTGTTGTGTGATGAAATATACTAGTCATTGCACTGCATTAGCGCTCTCCCAGTTCTAAACTACACTGACAAACACGACAAACCCCCCTGACTGCTTCACAGAGCAGGTTAAAACAAATGCTAAAATGTATTTGCAGACACTTTTTTGCCCCAGGCCTAGACTCCTATAGTGTCTGTATAGTGAGCGAGGCTGATTGCCTCTAAGCACCAGTTCTTTATGCCCAGTGTGTCTCAGCCTCACTATGGCTACAGAAACACAAGCAATCATGCACACATGAATCCCAACCTGGCACTCAGCCAAGTACATGTGTGTTTATGTGTAAGCATGCACACACTTAAACTTCAAGTTTATTGTCACAAAAGAGTGCGTTAAATTCTATTTTGTACTAGCACGCACGCAGTCACGCACGCAGTCACGCACGCACACACGCACCTCTTTCTCTGTCTTTCTCTGCCTTTTTCAACCTCTTGTTCTCGATTTTCCATCTCTCTTTCTGTTTCTTTCCGTTTGTCTCTTTCACCTTCCTCTGCCCCCCTCCCTCTCCCCCCCTCTCCCTCTCTCTCCTCTATGAAGGACAGTCATTGTGCTTTAACTTCAGTAGAGAGCCCAGTGGCAGATGACATCATCAAAGGGAGCCACACTGCTTGTCTCAGCAAATCTAGACATGAGCACCTACTGTGTGTGTGTGTGTGTGTGTGTGTGTGTGTGTGTGTGCGCGTGTGCGTGTGCGCGTGCCCGTGCGACCACCACAATCTTGCATTTAGCTTTTTGCACGGCTTTGACTTTTAGAGATTGATTGTGCTGGACCCAACATTAATGTATTGTATAGTCTGTGTGTGTGTTTTTTTTTATGTCACGTGAACAGCAGCTAGCTTCCTCTGCAGTGGATTGGGTAAAAAAAAACAGTTGTCATGCACCATACAGTATGCATGCATGCACATACGCACAGAGGTGAATCAAGGGTATCACACACACACACACACACACACACACACACACACACACACACACACACACACACACACACACACACACACACACACACACACACACACACACACACAGAGTAGTCTACAAACATTTGTGTTTGTCTTATTAGGTGAACCAAGTACGCATTGTGTGCACTTGTGCATGCATGACTCTTTCATACACGCCCACACACCCACCCACACCCACTCACACCCACCCACACACACACACACGCACCCCTGTCCACCTCTGCCTTGTGGCCGTGTGTGCAGCTCCCTTAATGATTTATGGAGTGAGCGTGGCTAAAGGGAGCAGGCAGCACTAACAAAGTTATTATTACATTTTTCTTTTCGTTTTGACGTTTTTGTTTGCAATTTCAGTTTAGTTTGTATTGCTTTTTAAAACTAACTGTGTTTACGTAACAAAACAATACATTTATTTTTTACCCCTCATTTCCCCCTAGTTATCAGCCACTGGAGTAGTGTGGTGGTGAAACAAATTGGGCCCGATTCTCTAAGCTGTTTACGCCCATATTTTGATTGTAAAGGAATTTACGAAACTTCCCACATTCCGAGTGTGATTCATCAATGCATTTTTGTCAGTGATTTTTTACGGAGGCACACTCTTTCTCACGTCTGCTTGCAGGCAGACTTACATGGGGACCAAAGCTGTGTCCAGAACAGATCCATTCCCCATTCCAGTGATATATTAATCCAAAGACGAATTTCCCCTCAGTAATAATAAGCTCTGGTCCATAATCTATCGGATAGCAGCGTGCCAGTGTGCCCTGCTGGATTATGTACAGCATCATCTTTTTACTTCGGTAAAGGTGAGCATTGAGCAATGTTCAGTAGAAAAGGCTTATATAATATCCTTTCCCTGTTTATTAGCTTATTATTTGGTGGTGGGGTTAAACTGTGTAAACTTCTTATTCTCATTACACATGAGAGCATTACGTTCAGCTGTTTGTGCAATCGAGGGACTCGCTTCCAGACAGAACAGATGTAGGCTACAAGTTGTCAAGGCGATGCGACGCCGGCGAGATTTGTATTTTTTGACGAGAGACGAAGTTGAACATCTTCAGCACGGTGAAGTTGAAGTTGGATATTTCCTGTTGCCTTTTATGGTGTGAAATGGGGCATGGAACAATGCAAATGAACTTCTCGGGAACGCGCTTGTGATTTTACGATCAGCTGGCAGCCGTCCGGATTCATCAAGACACACACATGTGATCCGCACATTTCAGGGATTTACACACCCTTTCGTGAATTGGACGTCCGATTTTGCTCAGAGAAATTCCTCACGTCTTTATTCACTTTATTTACACATTATTTAGAACCAGCTTATTGAATCAGGCCCAATGACCTCTCGCTGTGTTTAGGTGTTTTCACTGTTTGTTTTGTTTGCCCAAAAACGTCCCCATTCACCACACTACTCTACTCTCAGTGGCTGATAACTGCTGGTATAGCGCCATTGTCATATATATACCCATCATATTTATATGATGGGTAAAAATATATATTTATTGTTTTGTTATGTAAACACAGGGAAAAGTTACATACTATGCCTTTAAAGTGGGTTTGCAAGTTTCGTGTTAGTTTTAGTTATTTTTATTTTTTGTAATATGGATTAGTCTGGGCTAGATTGAAAATGTGCAAAAATGGCAGATCTACAAGCTCACAACACCGTTGTGAGCTTGTACATCAGCTATTTTTTGATAGCTTTCAAGATGTTTTACAAAGACTAAAACAAAGGACATTTCCTCTGTGACTTTAGTTAGTGTTAGTTAGTTTTGTAAACACTTTATATTTATTTCAGGTAACTAAATTATAATTAAGTTATCAGTTTTTCAATTCTAGTTTTTGTTATTTGGTTAGTTTGAGTTAACTATAATAAGAGAGGGGCGGGGCAGCAGCAGAAGCGGTGGTGGTGGGCTGGGGTGCAGCAGTAACAGGTTTAGGCGTGTTTGATTCTCATATTGGCTCCATAGTGTGTTTGGTTTAGGAAAGAACCCCCCCCCCCCCCCCCCCCCCCACCCACCATCGTCTGCGGAGCTTAACACCCAAGGATCAGACACTAACACATAGGGGGATAAGTGTTAAATTGTGCAGATAAAACAGGGGTTTTTGCTCGCCGCAGGTTCTTTTGTTTTGGATCTTGTGGAAAATGCACGGAACAAATCATGGTTATTATCCACCGTGGCGGTAAGTCTTGGCAGCGTGACTGAACGATTAGTGATTTATTCACAAGCGATGAGGCATTGACTGCAAGTCATTCCGCAGGGGTCAGTCCCGAGTACATAAACGTATTGATTGACATGTAACAGCACTCTTTCTGTATCCAATACAACTATTCTACTACACTATGGGTTTTAGGGATAGAACTCACATTGTGTATTTGAAGTGGCTACAAACTCGTATGTTAAATGCACAGACTAATAGACTGGAATAAGTACTGTATGTCTAGCCACTGTAAAATAAAATGTTTTGTCTCAAATTGGCTTCATGGTGCTATTCAAAACCACTTTCATGAACAAAACAAGGAGCTGTTAAAGACCAACGTTACATTTGTTAATGTTTCGTGTGCAACATTGAATACCTGCTCATGCCATTTTGGATGTTGCACTTCCATTGAACATATCAAGTCCCAATGGGTAGATGACCACTAGATAATTCAATGGAAGTGCAATATCCAAAATAGAAGGTGGCATGAACATTTCTTATTGCAGGTCAGTTTGTGTCCGTGTGTCTAGAGCGGTCGGTGTCTAAATGTCAGGTTTTTTTCTTCCATGTTGGACCACACGTGTCAGTGTCTGGATGGGTCGGTGTCTAAGTGAAGGCGACAGCAGGCCTCTGCAGCACCTTTAACCCTTACCCTCCGCTCAACTCTTAACATGACCTTGGCTCCACTCTCCCCTTACACAAAATCAAGCACAACCACAGACTAATATGTTTCCTTATGGTGCTCGCCATTTGATAACATTAGATTTAGGTTCCATTTCACAGATTGGGTGAAATGTTACTGTCATTCAAGGATATTTTTATCAGAGTGTAAAAAACAAACAAAACAAAAATACGCTATTCAATCCTAAATTCACAGTCCATTGTAGCCTTCTATGCTAACTGAGAATGTCAGTATGTGCCTCTGTAGGCTACAGTTAATGGGAAAAGGGCTAATGCAGTGCGTTGTAGGAAAGAACATGAAACCCCCAAGACAGGATTACACAGCCCATTATAATAGACTAAAGACAAAGGAAAAGGATTAGTTCTGTTACAGTCTTACAATCACTGGATGTGCAAGTGGTGTAAAGGGGATTCTTGGATATTATGATTTTTACACAGCAGATAATAGATTTTTCCCCTCCTATTATTGTAGCCAATCATTTTTTACCCCTTTTTCTCTCCCAAAAGGGGGTTATGCCAATTCATTCCTCCCTACACACTACTGTGTGTTGTTACTGCTGTTGTATCCTACTGGCTCACCTACCAGTGAGGCGGAGCCCCCACTTAATCCTCCTCTTTGTCCTTCCTCTTTCAGCTGCATCTTCAGCATCTCCGTACATGTCCAAACTGTAAATAAGCACATTTTCATAATATCTCAAGACTGCTTTTGGGCCAGAAATTAATTTCATGGACCACTACTGTCGGTCTGCCGGCCGTCGGTTGCCAGCTTCTACCCTGGAGGCATTCTCTCAATAAAGTTTAAGTTTTGTATTGCTGTGCACACTCTCTGGTCATTTTGCTGATGCGCCGCTGGATTGACTTAAGAGCAGAAGCTGGCGAAGTAGCTGACAATGCAGTCAGTGCAAACAAGCAGCAGTAAGATGCACATGTAGCATATTCTAATTCTAAAAGCTACACGGAGGACTCGGGGGGGGGGGGCGGTGGTGATGGAGGGGATTTATGCATTGTTTGCATCAGGGGTTGGCTCACATTCATATACGAGATTGACATTTTACTGTCAACATGGCACTTTTCCATCTGATTTGATGTGTAGGTCAGTGGTTCTCAAACTGGAGTTCGGGGACCCTCCAGATGTCCTTGAGGTTTGGTTCCAGCCTGGGGGTCCCCAGCAAAGCTGGTTAATATAGCGTCAAAATCAGTTTAACCACTTTAACCCGTATATGCATCCTTTATTAAGACTGGGAAAGCATATACTGTACGTTGTTATACTTTTAAAACTGGGCTCATATCGCTCATATCTTTTTTATTTTTGTATTAACTACACACATCTGGTTATTTTGGGGGTCCTTGACGTTTGAGAACTGCTGTAGGGAACTGTAGGGAACTGCTGTAGGGAACCATGCATTGCTCCATCTTTACAACTAAATCCGATGTTTTTCACACAGAACAGCAGAGCCATGCTCAGCATTACTCCCACTTGAACTGTACAGCAATCTTCAGCTGCTTCTTACGACAAAGGCCAGAGGAAATGTGACACTGCAACAGTTTATGATGATCTTGAAGTTCATATATTTAAGCCTAGAACATCCACACACCTGGACGGCCGCTAGGCCTAGCCTGCTAGAACATCCACAAGCTGTACCACTAGCAACTGAGCAGCTGTACTGGAGCAGTTATTTCTGCTTTATACTTAGTTGTGTGCCGGTGTCTCGCACCAAGCTTTAGCTGTGAAGTGGCTTCTCAAGGTCACTTTGATAATAGTTAATGAGGGAGGAGTGCCACGGTTATTCCTCATTCACTTAACTTGTTGTCAGACTGTCTTGCATTGCCGTCCCTCGTGGCTAAAGCGCCGTTCAGACCAAGCACAATAATGATATACATATAAATATGTCGTTTTAAAAATCATTCTAACTCGTGTATGGCAGCCTGGGGTCCTTGAGGGGGTTCCAGGGGGTCTCAAGCAAATTTAGTTGATCGGCTATTTTCAAAAAATCTTGATCAAATGTGAAAACATGTTAAAAACACAAATATTGTATGGGGGGGTCCCTGGCACAATTATTTTCAGACGGGGGTCCGCGGCCAAATACATATTAATTTGGGGGTCCTTGATATGAAAAAGTTTTGAGAACCAATGGGTTAATGTACCAGTTCCCATCACATTAGCCGTCATCACGGACGTTGCTCTCCTCCCCTCCATCTTTCATCCTTCCATCCTTCATCCCTCCATCCCGGAGCGGGAGCCTATACAGTACAGTAGGTTGGTGGGATCCAGTGTCACACAGACAGACACAATGGCTGCACTGTACTCCCTCTCACAGCATTGTTCTGCCCCCTGCACCCCGACGCACAATACAGCCCTTATTATCCACTCTGGAAAAGACACACACACACACACACACACACACACACACACACACACACACACACACACACACACACACACACACACACACACACACACACACACACACACACACACACGCGCGCACACAGACAAACCTGCAGAAAGTAAGACGCACAGGCAAAGAGGCAGGGTCCTCCCGGTATGTAGTAGCAGGCAGACAGACAGGGAGGACGATATGCATCAGGCAGGCAGGCAGGCAGGCAGGCAGGCAGGCAGGCAGGCAGGCAGGCAGGAAGGATGGTATGCTGCATCAGACAGACAGGCAGGCAGGGAGGATGGTATGAATCAGACAGACAGGGAGGCAGGCAGGGAGGATGGTATGAATCAGCTGATTTTCAGCATTTCTAACGAGATTTCAACGTTCATCCGTTTTCTTTTTCATCAGCAAGACGGCTTGCTTCTAGGGATGGAACAATATTGTCGTTATGATGTTATCGACGAAAATTCTGTTGTTTTGCTTGAACACCTGCAGAGTAATGAGAGTGAAACCGCCTGTCTCTACTTTGTAGTGACTCGCTGATTGCTTGGTTATTAATATTTAGCTAAAATTCTAACCTGTTGTTGTTGGCTGAGCAACATAGCCTTGTCATTTAGCTTAGCAGCTAACTGAGCTTTAATCAAACAGTGCTGCCAGCTCTGTACCAACAGACTCAAAGTAAAGTGGCACAAAGCTTCAAACAAGCAGTGCATCACATTAATCACATGAACCATAGCATCCCTGTTCGGAGCATATCATGATAAGGAATATGGAGCATAATTGTATTTATTTTAAATATGGTGATAAATATCGTATTGTGGATTTGGTATCATGATATTACGTATCATGGGCTTTTGGTATCGTTGCATCCCTACTTGCTTCTCATTCATTTTTCCTTCTTTTCCGTCTCAGCTTACATACTCCATCATTTCATCCCAGTCATACAGTCTTTGTTTTCCTGTAACCACAGTGATTCTGGCACTCATATCCACATCGGATGTATTTCGGTGTATATGGTCAGATTTCATCTGGTCAGCAACACAGGACATTATAGACATATACAGCATCATGGCTCTGTCCCATTCTCTCTCACACACACACACACACACACACACACACACACACACACACACACACACACACACACACACACACACACACACACACACACACACACACACACACACACACACACACACACACACACAGAGAGAGAAATTCACAGATGCATTATACACATACAGAGATACAAACATTTAATCCTGCAGATTCTCTCTCACACACACACACACACACACACACACACACACACACACACACACACACACACACACACACACACACACACACACACACACACACACACACACACACACACAGACATTTACAGATGCAGTATACACAAGGGTACAAACATTTAATCCTGTAGATTCACACACACACACACACACACACACACACACACACACACACACACACACACACACACACACACACACACACACACACACACACACACACACACACACACATAGATACACGTGAACATAGACACAAATTCATAAATAACACACTTACATCATGCACATAGCCATTCTCAACTCCACACGTAAACTCACGCAGCAGAGGTTTTTAATAGGACACAGTATTAGGTCAGAGAGCCAGGGGAGGGAGAGCACTCCCACTGCCGGGCTTAAAGGGAAAAATCCACAATGAAGTTGAATTCACTAAAGATTCCAATGAGACAGTGCAGTTACCACTTTGGAGGGGGACTGATAGATTCATCTGCCCCAAGAGGAATTAGAATAGACTTGGTCTGTCTTTTGTGCTGGTAGTTTAAGTAATTCCAATCCTAACCCCTAAACCTAATCTCTAAATACCTAATCCTAACTAACTAGCTTACCCCAACCTAAATCCCCTCCTAGTTTTAAACCTAAAAACTCTCAATTTTAACCATTAAATAACTCTCTGGTGAGGACCAGGAAAATTGTCCTCCAAGTGGCTATTATTCAAATTCTACTATACTTGTGGGGACATTTGGCCCTCAGAAGTATAGTAATACACACACACACACACACGCACACGCACACGCACACGCACACACACGGATGCTAAGGGGAATTGAACCGGGGACCTTTAGATCACACACACGCTCCTGTACACCTCTGCCCCAAATACTGTGTGTGTATAGACACGGCCTCTAACCCTGCCATGTGTGTGTTTTTGAACCCATGCAGGATCCGTCCTCAGCTGGCCAGGGAGAAGATAGAGGGATGTCACATCTGTACGTATGTGATGCCCGGGGAGGCCCAGGTCGTCCTGGGGAAGGACAAGGCCTTCACCTACGACTATGTGTTCGACATGGACTCCCAGCAGGACGCCATCTACACCCACTGCACCGAGAAGCTGATCGACGGCTGCTTCGAGGGTTACAACGCCACCATATTCGCCTACGGACAGGCAAGATTATGTTGCTTTTTTCATTAAAGTGTTACATTCTGTTCTCAATGTCAAAAGTGGAATACTATCCAAGGTTAGATGTGTATGTGTGTGTGTGTGTAATTGTGCATGTGGATAAGCCTCTTTTATTTGGCCATCTGTGTGCACATCACACACATGCACGTCCACATACTCATAGCATCATACTACATGACATGCTCTGTGTGTGGATGTGTGTGGGTGTGTGTGTGACTGAGGTATAGAAAGTGGAGAGTGTTGACATTTGGGTAAGATGCCCAGTAGCAGAGATTTCAGTAGCGGAAACTCGACCCCTGTGACCTGTAGGGTTTATCCCGGAATAGATGTATTGCTGCACATGGTACTTATTCATGCACGGTGTATATGTTGTTGACGTGTCTCATGCTTTGACATACTGTCGTACTGGCGAGTGCAGCGGTGTTGTAGGTGCTAAAGCAATAAGTCCGATCATGAGTTTCACCACGGGTCTTGTTTTGCAGTAATCCCACGCAGTTCTTATGGGGCCCACAGAAAGTATTGTCCCAAGAACTTCACCACTTGTTTTGTCTTCATGGCAAAGAAATCATGGCAGTCGGGCAGAAACCATATATTGTTTTTGTACAATAATGCCCTACTTTGTCGTCCAACAGTGCCATGTGAAAATAGCCGATCTACAAGCTCACAATGTGTTGCGATGCGTTGTGAGCTTGTAGATCTGTTATTTTCGCTTTAAAAACTGAAAATGGTTAAGTCAAGTGTGTGTGCGGGTTTTATAAATATTATATAATGAAAAGCATTAACAAGAGCTTGTGGCTAAATAATAACTACATTGGATCCATTGGAATACAGGTTATTTTTTTTTCATTTCCTGAAAAATGTCTTGGACTACCCGACAGCGACGTCGCTCCCCTGCCTTTATAAAATGTTGAAGGATATTCCCAAGGTGTGAGTTTGTGGTCATTCTGCTCTTGAACTCAAGTATATATTTTGACAGAGCAACTTTCACTTGCAGTTCACTAATATTTGACCAGGAGTATCTAATACTTTGACTCAAGCACTGGGGTTGAGTACTTTGTTCACCACTTCTCTCTACCACGTGGGAATTACATTGAAGTTTGCCTCCCCCCCCCCCTCCAAAAAAAGAAAGAAAAACACACACATACACACATTGCCTTCTAGGTTTCCTTGACAACAGAGCTGCTTTCCGCCTGGCACTCACAGGAGGCACGGTTCATAGAACTCTCTGTGTAAAGAAAATAGAGGCTTTCTGGGGGGGAGACTTAAACACACACCACACTAACAAACTATTTAGATAGCTGTACATTTTTAATGCCACGTTGACCCATATCTCTTCAAAAACGTCGCGTATCAGCACTGGCCTCAACGCTGGCCTAGTCTGTAGGACGCACGCACTGGTAGTAGTTGGCTGGTTTGCCCCAGTCTGCTGAACCTTGGCCTGGATCAGACCTGTATACCTGTGTGGTTTACAGGCACTATTATAAATACAGTATACTGTAGACCCAAACATTTTTATGGGTTGCAGGTAAATATGCCTTTTTTCGTTCTGTCTTCATTCTTACTATTTTAGATGGATGGTTGCAGCCCTAACAGATAGAGCAGATGTGTTGTTGTTATAAAGAAGAGCAGGCAGTCTTCTTCCCCTGAGAGTCTTGTCTTTGTATTGGGATTGTGGAATAAACACAACTATTGATTATCTTTTTTGCGATTATTCTATCGATTACATTTGTGAACTAGAAAAAATGCTCCTAGGAGCACAGGTCTCCGCCAGGTCAGGTAGGTTATTGTGGGGTAGCAATGTTGATGGAATATGAAGAATCAGACAGATACGTCTTGAATGATCACATGCCTATAGAGATAATGTGTACCGATTGGCGTGATGTTTGGACAAAATCTGTAGGAGTAATATAAAATTTTTTTTTTTGCAAAAATCGGCCTCCTGGTGGCGCTATAAAAGACAGAAAAATGCAATTGAAAGGTTTTTCCTTGGCCTCTAGGGAGTGTGCATACAAAGTTTTATGCAGATCGGTGCAGTCATAGGTAAAAACGCGAATCGGCTTGTTATAGCGCCACCATGAGACTGATTTGAAAATGTCTTAGCTAATGAGGATGGAATATCAAAAATCTGTTTAATTTAATGACTTTAGAGATACTATGTACCAATTTGCATGATGCTTGGTCAAAATCTGTAGGAGTAATACGAAAAAATATTTGTGCAAAAATGTACCTCCTGGTGGCGCTATAACAGGCCGATGTGAAAAATTGGGGGCAAAGGTTCTGTTCTGGCATCCAGTGAGTGTGTGTGCACAGTGTCGCTGCGATCTGCCCAATGGTGCCGGAGATTAGCTGCTCACAGACAGACACACACACACACACACACACACACACACACACACACACACACACACACACACACACACACACACACACACACACACACACACACACACACACACACACACACACTCACAGACGTTCAGGGTGCAACGCATAGTCTCTGCCACGCCTTCGGCCTGGCGGAGACAATAATCGAGAGGCGTGGGTTTTTTTTATAATAAAAAAATATGGTAACACTTGCTATACATCCCTTATCTTATAATGCATTATAAACTTCTTATAACACTGTATAATTCATAAATACTCATAATGCTATAACAATAATCATTATAAAGCCTTGTAGATCTGCTATTTTTGTTATTTTGGAAAATCAGTAAAATTATTTATATGATGATTAAATCAATTAGTTTGATTAACTGTTGCACCCCTAGGAAAGAGAGACAGAACCTGTCAGGAAACGTTGTAGTGATTTTCCTTTCAAGTCCAGCAGGAGTTCATGTGCTTCGTTAACTTCACTGTCAAGGAACCAACACTTCTGTTCTACCATGGGCTCTTTCCTCTACATAGTCCTCCTTTGCTCCTTATCATCTTACATTTACAATTTAGGCATTTAGCAGACGCTCTTAATCCAGAGTGATTTACTGTCAGCAAGAACGACATGAGGTAATGCATCCAATGCATAGAAATAATAACCTGGGATAAGAACCTATCATCAGTCTAAACAGTATAATATAAAAATAAAAATAAATCTGTACATTGAAACTATGCAAACCCCTTGAGATGAACCATCACATTTTCAAGGGGGTCCACAAAATAATAATAATAAACCAGACAATTCAAACTACATCAACCAAGGGAGCAAAACAAAACATACAACAGTAACTCAACAACAACACACAGAGCACATATATGAATCATTGCGTCATAGATCTGTTATAATGATAATTAGTGAAAACATGAACAGGGAATCTCAAAGTGAGACTATAGGATGCCAGGCCTACAAATGACCTAGCATCTGTCTACATAACATGCTATCTAAATGACATTTTAGCCTTTGCATAAGCCTGCAAGGTCGTCAAGGCTCGGGCAAGTGCTACGGCAAGTGCTACAGGCTTATCATCTTGTCCTTGCCTTATCACACATTCTAGCTTCCTCTGTATTATCTTTGACCATTACCTTTATTTTTCCTTTCCCACCTACCTTATCTTAATGCATCCTAGTCCTCTCCTCCCTCCATCTGACACCACCTCTGTATCATCCCTCTTTCCATCTGTCCCCCCCCTGGCTTCAATGTCTGCAACCCCTCCCTCTCTCCTGTACATTGAGATTGGCCATCTGGTTCTATTTTGGTTTACTTTAAGCTGACTTCTGTAGATTGGATTCTGACAAAGCTATTGCTGTTTTTCACGGTTTATGGGCAAAAGTATCTAAATAATGACTGACACATTTTGTGTGTGTGTGTGTGTGTGTGTGTGTGTGTGTGTGTGTGTGTGTGTGTGTGTGTGTGTGTGTGTGTGTGTGTGTGTGTGTGTGTGTGTGTGTGTGTGTGTGTGTGTGTGTGTGTGTGTGTGTGTGAGACCTCTCCAGATATAGTCAAATAA
The DNA here is from genome assembly GCF_963454915.1 of Gymnoscopelus microlampas. Taxonomy (NCBI): domain Eukaryota; kingdom Metazoa; phylum Chordata; class Actinopteri; order Myctophiformes; family Myctophidae; genus Gymnoscopelus; species Gymnoscopelus microlampas. Next base: position 29,433,755 of record NC_139943.1, read on the forward strand.
TTCTTAGGCACTCTGTCTTCTCTCAAGTCCTCCTAAACAGCATTTTGACTCATTGCAAACATAAAGGGAGCCGAGTCACAATGCGTGTGAGGACTGCGGATGAAAACTAGCATCTTTGCTAAATCCGGTGTATTTACGTCGTTGTGATGTCCATTAATAACGATTGTCCTGTCCAAATAAACAAATAAAGTAAAGTAAAGTTGTGTGATATTTAAATCCTTGTATAAACCAAGATTTTGTGCAATATTTATTCTATCAAGAAGTAATAGAGTTTTAGTGCAATCTGTTTATGTGCAATTAACTACAGTACATTGCATCATTCTGTAATTGCAACGTAATGGCTGAAATTATGTATTGTGCAGCCCTACACCGTATGAAGTAAAGCAGGGGTTCTCAACCTTTTGTGGATCAAGGCCCACTTGAACATTTTGAAAGCGTTCGTGGCCCACCCATTTGAGCACTATTGGCAGATGGGTGGGCGTATTTTCAGAACATGTTTATTTTATTAAAAATTTGACGTGCCAGTCTTCCCTCCCCCCCTCGGCATGCAGACGGGATCGGGGAAGACCTACACCATGGGAACGGGTTTCGACGTCAACAACGTAGAGGAGGAGCTGGGTATCATCCCCAGAGCCGTCCACCACCTCTACAAAGGCATCGAGGAGCGCCGGCAGGCCGCCCAGGAACAGGGACGCCCCGTACCAGAGTTCAAGATCAACGCCCAGTTCCTTGAGGTACCCAACCACCTAACCTACTCACCTACTGTAGTTACCTACCAGGGTGGGAGTCTAGCCAGAAGGCAAATGCATGCAGACATGCTGTGAGTTTTTTATATTGGCTATTTTCACTATTAATACAGGACAGGTGTATCTAAATTGTTTTTGTTATGCCAATTAATTCCTCCACACACATTTTTGGGTGTGTTGTCAGAACTGTCACTGCTGTTGTATCCGATTTCAAATTTCTTTCTATATCCGGTTGATATCCGGTCCGAAATGCAAACGGAAATGAATGCTATTGGCTGAAACCGCAGCAAGGGCGGGTCCTCACTCGGTAGAGCCAGTAGAAACCCTACTTTATAGTTAATTCTTAAATAAAAGGGACCATAATTTACCAAAACTCATATCATGGTGATTGAAAGAAGACTTTAAAGTAGCGACTGGAAGCATATAGTATTTATTACAATGTTTAATTAAGGTAATAAGATCAAGTGTAGAGGGGTAGCAGGGGTGAAACAGACTACAGGCCATTCATATGAAACTGTCATACTTCCTCAATTTACAAGCCGGATGCTAGCCCCTTGGTGCCGACCCAGCCCGTAGGAGTACATGCAGTGACAAATATCACCCTCCCCGCCCGCCTTTCCTCCCCCAAATACGGGCCAATAGTGTTCGTATACACTCGACAAAGCCGGATACACCACCGCGTTGTATTCGAACCCCCAGCTTTATCACTGCACCACCCGGTACCTTGACTTACCCAAAACTACTGCCTGTCTGCTGGTCATTTTGGCAGGTAGTCAGCCACTATTCAAATATCCAGTCCTGTTTTTAAAAGTTTTATTTAGCTTGTAAAATGTTTCTGAATCCATCAGTCAGTATGACCGAAAAGTAGGTTTCTTGCACTGTTCTAGGCACTGAGAAGTATACAGGAGGGGATAGGGGGGTGTTATGCTCTTCTTGAACTTCAAATGACAGCTCTGCTCTGCTCAAAGCATCGTTTTTTATATCGCCATCCGTAGGGACCACGGGCGTTTACAACCAGCGTGCAGGTCAGACTTGCGTGTCGTTGACACCGTTTATTTAACAAGCTTCTAACATTGGCTCTCCATCAAGCAGAACATGCCTCCACTGACAATTGAAGTGCAGCAGCTGTCATCGTCGGAGGGGGGGGGGGTTAGGAAGTGTCGAGTCAGGGTCTGGGAGTGGACGGGTTAAAGGGGATGGGATGCACACACAGACAGCTGCATGGCCTGGGGGCTGTCAATGCTGACAGCGGCGGAGCCATGAGACCCTCAATGAGAGGTGTGGGAATCGCACAGACCAAGGCTGTGTGCCCACCAAAGAGCTTCTTCCCGGCTGAAAACGGCAGGTGCTCGCCTAAAAAAACCTGCTTCCAAACGCCCAAGTTGACAATTTTTCAGCTCTGTAAGTATAAGCCTTGCCAAGCCATGTGGCCCATAGGGCAGGAGTCTATCTCCTGTTTCTGTAGCGTAAGGCGGCTTGATGTACATCCCCCAGCCATGATTGTTATAGCCTTTGGTATGACCTGGCCTGGGAATCGACCCCAACCTCCCAATCTCAGGGCAAGCAGATAAAAAAAGCTGACAGTGTACAAATGGAACCAAATGGACCTTTTATGGGTCCATTTGGTTCCATTTGTGCACTGTCAGAGTTGAATTAACACAGATGATTTTACTGTGTAACCGTTCAGATTAAACGGGTTGGATTATCACTTTTAATCCCATGCCATTTTTTGTTTCAAAATCCACGTAATGTTGAGTTTAACATCCTAATCTCAGTTGCTGTTTAAAATATTGGTTTTGCACATGGGAATTAAACTCTGCATCTCGTGACAACTGGTGATATGAGTGTGAAAGTAGATAAAGTCTTAAGTTATGTCACACTGATAGTATTATAAAGACTTTTCTTGGCCTATAGTTTAGACATTAAGGTTATGTATGCATGCAGACTTCCAATGTGTGAGCACTCAGGTAGGAGTTCAGTGTTCTCTTTCTGAATGACAGATTTTGACAGATACATGGGCTGTTGATCGACACATGGGCTAGGAATTGAACCTGTCAACTTTTAGATACAGGCTGATGAGGCCGTCCTGTCAGCCACAGAAACCTCTGGACATTTACACAATAAAAATGTTATACATATTCTTATGTAATATGTTTGTTTCAGTAGCCAAAGTAGATACAGCAGCCATATACTTGTTTCCAAATACAGTAAACATAAAGTAAACAAATCAATCTCATTTATCACGGAAGTATTTTGTACTTTCCATCAAATGACTTTTTTGTGTTATCCTTATAGCTTTAATGTCTTTCTGAGTAATAAAATATTCAAACTTGTATTCAGGCCTTGAAATGCAATAATGTAAAACACAAAATACTCTTAGCAGTAAAGATTATGGTGCATGAGAAGGCTTTGCATTTTTATCCATCTTCATGTTATTTACATGTTTTATTTCTCTAGCTCCTGTAGCTTAGAACAATAGAAATGGTCTACTCAGTTTGACAAATGACAACCGAATTTTTGTCATTTTAAAAGCACAGAGCTATTAGACCTTATTGCTATAGCATTAAAGGAGCACTTCAGCACTGGTGAAGTGACTGCCCAGTCATTGCTGGTGGTATATAGAAATAAACGTGAAAAAAGTACTTCTCATCCACAATGGCTTGTCATTTCTTACAATTGAATGTTCAGCTTACAAATTCAGCTTATTATGAATGATAACTAGGTCTGCAAGAGTTAATCAAACTAGTCAATGTAATCAATTCATTGATGTAAATTTGTATTTTATCAAAACAAATTAAGTATAACTGATAGAATAATTGCCAAGAAAGTAATTGATTGTAGCCCTTATGATTACAATAAAGATATCAGAAAGAATTAAGCACTGGAGCATCTCAGATGATTAATTGCCTTTTTAGTTACAAGGTGCTAATGTTTCAATGCCTTGTGCATCTTCATCAGTCAGAATCATGACTCTAATGAAGATGTACTAGGCATCGAAACGTTAGTCACTGTTCATACTTAGCAGTAAAAAGGCAATTAATCGTATTTCTGTCTGCTGTTGTGCCCCGTTTCTGTGATGCACCAGACCTCTCGTTAACCTCTAGACCTCTCGTTTTGATGGGCGTTGGTACTCCATTTCTTCTCAACAGTGTGTGTGTGTGTGTGTGTGTGTGTGTGTGTGTGTGTGTGTGTGTGTGTGTGTGTGTGTGTGTGTGTGTGTGTGTGTGTGTGTGTGTGTGTGTGTGTGTCTGTAGCTGTACAACGAGGAGGTGCTGGATCTATTTGACTCGACGAGAGATAAGGGGGAGAAATCTCACATCAAGATCCACGAGGATGCCTCTGGAGGCATCTACACTGTGGGTGTGACCACGCGCACCGTGTCCACCGAGGCAGAGGTAGGTGTGAGCATCTACACTGTGTGAGCATCTACACTGTGGGTGTGGCCAAACACACCGTGTTCTCCAAGGCAGAGGTAGGTGTGAGCATCTATTCCACACTATGGGTGTGTGTGTGACCACACGCACTGTGTCCTCCAAGGCAGAGATAGTAGGTGTGTCACGCATCTGTGTGTGTCACTGTGAAAACAAGAATGTACACAAAGAAACACAAAAAGCTGAATGTCCGGGTAGCGAAGGGGGAAAGTACCTGTTGGAAACCTCGGAAAATGTTGTGACTATTACAGGTTGTTCAGCAGGGATCGGAACTGGGAGGTATAGCTTGTTCCTCCTTCTGGGTGAAACTCCTTACTGTCAAGTGAAAAGAAGCGGCTGGTGACTAGTGATGTGTCGTTCATGATCTATTCGTTCAAAAGAACTAGTTCATTTGCCATGAACGTGAACAAGCTCGTTCACTTTCTGAAACTGTTACGTTCACTCGCGACGTAAAAAAACACTCCCGCGATGGTGTTTTACACACATTATAAAACATACATTAACCACTTTAGCCCTATACATAGGCTATTTGAAAATAGCAGATCTACAAGCTCATGACACGTTGTGAGCTTGTTGATCAGCTATTTTCAAATATGTTAGTACTTTTACTTTTGGTACTTTAAGTGTATATTTTGATGCCAATACTTTTGTTCTTTTACTCGAGTACATTTTGAACACTAGAAAATAGCGTTACTGAACGAGAACGTGAACGAATCATTTGAACAAATCATTGCCGTGAACGAAATCGTCCGTTCACTGAAATGAACCTTTTTTCCCACCACTACTGGTGGCTGCATGTGTATCAGAGGACACATGTGTTTGTCTACACCCTACCAAGACCAACAGTAGCGGTTGACAGTGACAGGGACTATGTACATGGGGGGGAATTGGCAAGGACAAAAATTGAGGAAAACAGCTACAACTAAAAAATATAGATACGTATGTGTGTGTGAGTAATTCAGTGAAACATTTCAGGAACAGAATGGACTGATAGTTACATAGATTCAGATTTACAGTACATTATGCTGTAGGTGACGGAGCACCTTGTGTTGACGTTTCAGATGATCCAGTGCCTGAAGCTGGGGGCTCTGTCCCGCACCACAGCCAGCACCCAGATGAATGTGCAGAGCTCTCGCTCCCACGCCATCTTCACCATCCACCTGTGCCAAGTCCGCGTCTGTGCCTCTGACAATGTACGTCTGTCCACCTGTGTGACCTGTCGTTTTGCCACGCTTTGTGGTCGACCGTTATAAAGCTAGGGCTGGGCGACGTGACTTCAAATCACTATCACGATTCAAACCTTTTCCTCGATCACGATTAATGAACGATTATGGGAAAATTGTGAAAATAGCAGATTCAAAACTCACTCGCTGTTTTTGTATGCCAACATTTTACAACGAAGTTGTGTTTATTCTTTGATATGAGAAAAACGTATTTTAAAAAAATCTTGCTTCTTGATTATTCGGTTTTAAGTCGGTCTAAATATCGGTTTCGATGTATTTTTGGTTAACTGCCCAGCCCTAGACAGAGCTATAAATTAATTGAAGTGTTCAGTTATGTAGCATGTACAGTATGGGATGTGTACCCATCCTGTGTGTCTATATACTGTTACTTTTAACTCTTGAGAGTGTGCAAATGGAACCAAATGGACCCTTACGGGACCAGTCTCGGAGTTACAAATGGATAAATGAACAATAAAGATGTTACTGTGTACATTTGTGAAAGTAGGATATTGATTATCTGAGAATATCTCACATAAAAAATATAGGTGATGGAATTGTTTGGTCTATTTAGGGTTAGCACTACCTTTTATACTCTCAGGATTCCAATTTCAAGTTTTCAATATTTGGCTACCAGTCCTTTTCTTGGACTATAGAGTAGGCCAAGGTGTCATATTTCATAAATGGAAGTTATCTCGTTTAATTAATTAATAAGCAAAAGAGAGAATATCTTAGTGTGTGATATATGTGCTGTAAAGGTGCAATTATGTTTAATGCTATGGCTACATCAATGTATTACAGTAGAATGAACAATGTTTAAATGCCTATAAATTACAGTATGCTTCTAAAAGACATTTGCCTTTGTCTTTCCCATACCCAGCAAGACGATGAGACTGTTGAGAAGGTGTCCAACGGAAACTCTGAAATGGACGAGTTTGAGACACTGACGGCTAAGTTCCACTTCGTGGACCTGGCCGGATCCGAGAGGTTGAAGAGGACGGGAGCGACGGGCGAACGAGCCAAAGAAGGCATCTCCATCAACTGTGGACTGGTGAGCTACTCTACTCTCCCTTTCAGCCTGAAGCTGCTTGTAGTCGAACTAACAAGCTCAGTGGTTCTCAAACTTAATTTCAACCAAAGTGCTATACAGATCTAAACAACAAGGCAATAGAATAGACAACCGAGTACAATACAAAACGAAAAGAGGGTAAGGGTGTAGTGTGCCAGGCTCAACTGTACCGGTAATCAAAGGTCAGAGAAAAGAAATCGTTTTTTAATAGAGATTTAAAAATGTCTATGACTGGGCAGCTCTGCTATGGCGTGGCAGGCTGCTCCAGAGCCTGGGGGGGGGCGGCCGCCGCAAACGCTCGTTCACCTCCAGTTTTTAACTTAGTCTTAAGCGCCATTCACACTGAGCACGATAAGTATAACGATAATTATGTGAGCATCCACACTGATGTACGACACCTTCCGTAAACAGTGGCACAAAACACACAATGTAAACACATCTCTTTGTTTACGTCTACCACAATGGTTAAGCCCTTTATACTTTGTCGTACAACGGCAATAGCTGTGAGCTTGTAGATTGCCTATTTCTTCTGTTTTTGACATTTCTGACGTTGTTTACGACAATATCATGACTATAAAATAGGGCTGCCAGGTTGAAAGTAATTCAACCGTGAGTGAAGTGAGTGAAGTAAGATCGACTGAAGTAAGTACAGTGTCAGTGAAGTAAAATCGACTCCTTACACAATCGGGCCATCTAGTGGCTGGCTAATGTACCTGCAATGACAATAGACTAATGGCACGAAAAGGTACACATTGTCAATTTTAGACATTAGAATTTGTTTATCCAATCTGTTTATCAGACTCTCTTGTTCTACGTGAAGTACAGAAAACATTAAAAAGCTTTTTCACATGCTATGTTCAACTCCACCTGACAAGTAAACAGATTCTTTTGTCCAGAATCGGTGAAGTGCTCTGCTATGTTCCTCTGGAGTGAGGGGCTGTCAAATTGACAGTCCCACTGATGACATCATTGGTGGATACGTTTTTGAGCTGTGCCTCTGAGACACAGCAAGTAGACAGAAATGGTACCATCCCATAATCAGCACTAGTGACGACCCAGATACATTATGGAGATTTGGTTTTAACCCATTAAGACCTGAGGCCGATTCCAAACAGTTTTCTGAAAAACTTATGTTGCTATCAGTGGTGCTCAAACCTTTTCATGTCACGAACCCCCAAAATGATATGAATGTGGCTGCCGACTCCATCTCAAAATATTTTGTTCCAGGGACCCCCAGAAGCAAAGATTTGATTTAAAAAAAATCTAAAATGACACAGATGCTTTCCCGGTTTTAATGCGTTAAAACGTCAAAGTGCTCCTTTAGTATGCAATGCCTCAATTTGTGTGTTTTTGCTGAAACCCATTTTCTTTCTCTCCTGCATCATGTGTGTGCAGCTTGCTCTGGGGAATGTAATCAGTGCGTTGGGTGACAGGAGCAAGCGATCCTCCCATGTGCCTTACAGAGATTCCAAACTCACCCGCCTGCTGCAGGACTCTTTGGGTGGAAACAGGTATGTGGACTGAGGTTCCTGCCCGACAGCAACAAAATACTTTTCCCCCCCCTAAGATATTACCCATTTTAGGGGCTGTCACGATTATGACATTTTACTTGACAATTAATTGTCACACAAATAATTTGCGATTGTGTTTTTTGTCATTGAACATGAAAAGAAATATTATATTTCTGTTTTGCTTTTAGGCTTCGTAGACAAACATTTCACAGGACAGATGTTAAAAGTCTCATTTCTTTGTATATTATAGTTATTTGTCATAATTTTAATACTTTCGGTTGTATCGGCTGTGTATCGGCTATTTCCGAAAAAAATATGTAACTTGATACTCCAGCATCCTGTAAGCAGTCTCTAGAGCGATGCCAGTGAAAGTCAATCAGGAAAGACTTAGGTTTTCAATCAATAGGCTTCTAGGAATCCATTTAACTATTTCAGTCTTTCCTAATTCTAGTTTCAGTATAGCAATTTTCAACCATATTTAAAATATTCGCAAAAAGCAGCAGTTAATGTCAAATATGTGTCTCTCTCTCCCGTCTCTTTCTCTGTCTCACTTCTCTTGCTTTCTTCCCGTCAGCCAAACCGTGATGATCGCCTGCATCAGCCCGTCGGACCGCGACTTCATGGAGACGCTGAACACGCTGAAGTACGCGAACCGGGCCAGGAACATCAAGAACAAGGTGGTGGTGAACCAGGACAAAGCCAGCCAGCAGATCAGCGTTCTCAGGACCGAGATTGCACGACTACAGATAGAACTGATGGAGTACAAGACGGTGAGAGAGAGACAGAGAAAGAGGGAGAGAGAGAGATGGAGAAATGGCAGGAGGAATGCTCCGACTTATGTATGTCTGAGTCATTTACAGACCAGATCCGACCTACAAGCTGGCTTGTTGAGAGCTTGTAGGTCGGATCTTGTCGACAAGTCATACATTTATGATGCGTTCACACTGGCAGCGACTGTACACGAGATACAAAGCGATGCAGAATATTTGTCCCTGAGCGATGCCAGTGTTGAAGTGTTGATCAACACACTCGGGGACATCAAGCATGCGTCCGATGAGCAAGAAAAGTATAAATGAAAATATAAAGCCTGGGGTTAAAAAGAACACAGAACTGGTTGACGGAAATTGTTAGTTTCCCACCATTATGAGCAGTAATTGTGTGAAGAGAGAAGTTTAGTGGAAATGGTTTAACAACACTTGGTCGTTTTGGAGCTACAGTTGAAGCCAGCTCAACTTGGATTTGTAGCTTTGTAGCAGCTATGAATGTTGTGTGTCGCTTTGTATCTTCTTGGAGCTGGCTTCCACTGAAAATGAATGGTAGACTGTAGCTTTGTGAAGAATAAAAGGGTCTCCGCACACTCGTAGCTGCCAATGCCAGTACTTTATTAAGGACACAGAGACTTTAAAAACACACCAATGTTTTGTACAGACGGAGCTGCCTTCTTCAGGGGGACTGTAGCTTTGTAGCTAGCAGCATTCAGAGTTGCCATCATTGTCCCTGCAGGGTAAACGCATGGTGGGAGAGGACGGCATGGAGAGCTTCAGTGACATGTTCCATGAGGTCTCCATGCTGCAGACAGAGAACAGCAACCTCAGGGTCCGGGTGAAGGCCATGCAGGAGACCATCGACCACCAGAGAGCCAGACTCACCCAGCTGCTCAGTGACCAGGCCAACCAGGCCCTGGCCAGGGCAGGTACAGTGGGGTGATAGGGGGAAATGGGGGTGTCCAGGGCAGGGGATTATAGTTAACTAGAACAAATGAAATAATGGAAAGTAAGTCCAGTGCAGGTACAGTAGGGTGTGGGAGGGAGGGATGGGATCCAAGGCAGGTAGGACAGCAGGGTGACGGTGGGACAGCATGTCTGCTGTACGTCCTGTAAGTCATACAAATCTTCAATTGTGTTGACATTCCTCATTGTTAATTTAACTGTGAGAAGAGTGTGCAAATGTGACCAAAGGACCTGTAAGGGCCCGAGCTACAAATGGATAGATATCATGAGTATATTACTGTGTAGGCAGGCCTTAAAGGCTTAAATTCCATTATACATCATATATCATACGTCTTGAATTCAGCCTGAGAGTTACAACAAAACCCAGCAGCTGTGTTTTTGTGCTCAAACTTGCAGTTGTGTTCAACCTTGCAGAAACTTGCAGTCCCCCTGTGAAATGAAAATTTGTTCAAATAAGATCAGAGAGAATATGATATGAGAGAAGGTAAAATGAGACTGGAAAAGATTAACTTTATTGATCCGCAAGGTGAAATATTGGGTTAGTGCTGCAGGGGATAATAAAGTGTGGATACAATTATGATGAGAGCCAATGAAAGAAAAATATATCATAAGATCAGATCATAGTCAATTCAAACTTTATTGAATTTAAAACTTTAAAAGTCTAACCCCAAAATGCCTTTATTCATCTCTGGTAGAGATGACATTGGGTCATCACTGCATACATTCATATTCATATTACCTATGCAATTTTAACTATGTTACCACAAAATTGATTGAAATAAACTAAACTAAACTAAACTGTGGATGAGTTGAGATGTGATAGGATAGAATCACATGAACTTTATTGATTTCATACATTTTCTTTTATTTTTTTGCTTTTCCGAAATAAAGAAAAGTTGAATAAATTGTATTGGAGCATATGAGTGTGCAGGTTCTATTCTTTTTTTTCTCCATGATTATTTTGAACCCAGTACCCCAAGAAGTGATGTGCGTATTTCATTATCTTTTGAATAACACGTTTGAAATCTAATCTAATCTTCTAATGAACTCTGATTGCTTCATCCCCCAGGTGAAGGAGGGAATGAGGAGATTGGCAACATGATACAGAGTTACATCAAAGAGATAGAAGAACTCAGGTAAATAACTAAGTACAGTACCTCTCTCTCTCTCTCCGTCTGTCAATCTGTTTAATTTCTATTTGGTGGGGGTAGGGTTGCCACGATCATGACATTTTAGTTGACTATTAATTGTCGTACAAATAATTCTGTTTAACGATTTAATTGTGTTTTGGGCATTGAACATTGGAACTGTTTGTCTTTTAGGCTTTGTAAACACAAATTGCAAAAGGGCAGATATGACAAATGACTCAAATTTACATCGAAATTACGGACAATGACCAGTCCCAATTAAATTCAAAGAAATAAATGTACTATTGCCCAAATAGGCCACGCATCTAAATATTTTATACTTTCTAAAAATCGGAAACAGCTGATCTAGAAGCTCACAGCACGTCGCATCATGATGCGTTGTGAGCTTGTAGATTGGTCATTTCCACAGATTAATTCCTACAGATGAATAGGAACAAGTCTGATGATTACGTAAAATTATTTAACAGTTATTTATTATTGTGATCGGGCGATTATATAATAATTGTGACCCATGTGGCACCTGTTTGTGTCCCCCTTCCCTCTTCCAGGGCCAAGCTCCTGGAGAGCGAGGCCATCAGCGAGAACCTGAGGAAGAACCTTTCCCGTGCCTCCAACCGACAGTCTTTCTACGGAGGGCCAGGCTCGTTCTCCACCATGGCCCCCGAGAAGGAGACCTCGGACATCATCGAACTGGCCAAAAAAGACCTGCTGAAGCTCAAAAAGAGGGAGAAGAAGAAGAAGAAAAGGTACGGTCGTTAGGGTCTGAAGCAACGTTTAATAATTCAATTCAATTCAAAGGGGCTTTACTGGCATGAGAAAACATACATCTGCATTGCCAAAGCAAAGATTAAACCAATCAAACCAAAATCAAGACTAAGAAATGTTTGTACAATTAAAAGGGAATAAAGAGATGTGTAGACAGAGACGTGTCACATTGCATTAGAAATAAACAAATCTTACACAACCAGAAGAATTGTGCATTTGCCGTTAGATGCTATTAGATAATAATAGATAATCTATGGTGAAAAACATGTAGGATAGCCAAGGGGTAAGTTATTGTATTGTAACATTTTATTTGGTAATCTGTTTATACAGCTCTGTTTATGTTAAGTTTGAGCTTCAAAGTGAATGACTATTTTACCATCCTTGCATGGTAATGTTTGCTGCTGGAAATATTTTTGCCTTTTCACACATTTGGTTAGATGGTATGGTGCATATAGACACGGACACTCAGTAGAGGTTCTGTCGATTGTCCTAGCTAAGGTTCAAATACGGTGAGAAGCAGTGTTGTTCCTACAGTATGTAGCTCATGAGCAGAGCCTGACCCCAACTGCGTCTAGGATTGTGACTCCCACTTGGGCCACTTACACTACAAATATACAGTAGTTAGTCGTGGTGCTTTGGTTAAGGCCCCCTTTGGATAAAAGCATCTATCAAATATCGTTGCTGTCGGGCAGAAACCTTGTACCTCCATATTTCAAGCCTTTATTTTTTGGGGGGGTAAATGAATGCTGACGAAGTAGGGCACAAAAAGTTGCAAAACTAGCAGAGCTTGTAGATCTGCTATCCATCAGAACACAGGTTATTTTCCCCCCGAATTTTCTGAAGTAACAGTTTTGGACATACAAGGTTTCCACCCGACCGCGGCCAAATTATCATAGATGCTATGGATTATGTCTGCATTTTACCCTCTGACCTTTCTTCCTTCCATTTCCCCATCCCTCCTTTCCACATCCCTTGTGTACCTTCAACCTCTCCCCCCATGAAGACTCCAGCAGCTGCTGGAAGAGAGACAGATGGAGGAGGGGGAGGTGGGGGAGGTGGAGGTTGAGGAGGAGGTTGAGGTCGCCAGGTTTGTCTTCGCCCCAAAACGCGCCCCCTTGTCTTCACCCAAAAACTTCCCCACATTCCTTTGCTTCTAACCTCCATGTGGAGTTTGTTTTTGTTTTGTTTTGTTTTGACAGGTAGTTGCCACACCTGGAGAAAAACCTGCTACTTTAGCAGCACATAATTTCCTCACCAAAGACTTTAACATTCACTAAGCCTTAATGTTTCCTGTAGATGCTCTGTAGTGGCTACCGAGGTCCCATCAACCACTGACTCATAATCCCCCTTCACACTATTTCCCTAATAATTAGTGCTTTCCTCATGGCCTGTCAAGACAAGCTTGGGACTGGAAAGATGTCCAGCCTGGGAGCACACTCGTCAACATTCCCGATTTTCCATCGAGAAATTCCACAATTCGCATGTTCCCCTCCAGGCATTCTCCTGGGATCGATCTCTTCCCGCTTTTCCCATATTTGGAGCAAACATGTCAGCTTGGACAGACACAAACTCTAAGATCTATGGTTCCTACCCCTGCTGTTTCTAGTTTCAGGTTATACACCAAACGTGATACAAAATAAAATAAAATATGGAAGTATTCCTTTTGAGAGTGGTGGTCACAATTCTGTCTCTTACCACACTCTTACCACTACTGTATGTGTCAAAGTGTAACTAACCAAGACACTTAACCCCTAACTGGTCCCCGGGTGCCGTATTAATATCACCCGGGTCCTAATAATTGATCCTAATAATAATTGGGATGGGTAACTGCAGAGGACAAATTTCATGTAATAGCAAAAGTGCTATGACAGACAATACAGTTTCCCAAATTAAGTATCTGTTACTACTATTGATTTGGCTGATTCACAGCTTTAATTCATGTACAGAAGTCATTTTAATTTCTCAGACAACTCCCCCACTGAAAGCCCAAACTGGATGAAGGAATAAATGGCCAGTGTCTCCGTTTTGGTTGATAGGACGACAGAATAATCCATATTTCCATTGTGGATGTTGGAATCTTTCCAAGTCTGAGTTGTTTTGAGAAGGTCTTTGAAGTTGATCGCATCGACCAAATGTGATATCTTACATTTTTATTTATATGTGTAACTTGACGTGGTATGGTAACTACCTATTTTTCCTTTCCCTGTGTTAATCTTTCTTTTTCCTCGTTTATTCAGCCTGTCTGGATGATGTTGTGCATACCACCACCTAAGGCCTGCTAACTCAAAGGATTGGATAAAGCATTATCCAACAGAACTGAGTTCTCAGATTTCTGTTGTGCTACTTATTCCTGTCATGCTTTTTTGGCTTTGGGTTTTTATGCAGAATCTTATGACATGTTTGAAAAGCATCCCATTTCTGTGTTAAAGGAATACTGTCACTTTTTGGCTGATAAGTTCGACATCAACGGAACTATTTGGGCCACAAGAAGATGTATTGTTTAATCTCTGTGCGTTAACACTTTAGCACTCTTCTATTTTTCTAGCTGGTGGTACAAGCTAGCTTTGCATTAGGGCTGCAACTGTTGATTATCTTCTTAGCGATTCTTCTATCGATTACTGTTTCAATTAATCGAATAATCAAAAAGCAAATTTTTTGAATATTTTAAACCAAAAAATATACATCAACAAATCAATGAGGGTTATTTTATACTTCATCGCATAACGGTGTCATGCAAAAATAGTGAAGACAGCCAGTCTACGAGCTTGTAGACTGGCTGTCGTCACTATTTATGTTTATGAAATTTGTAAAACATTTAACCTATCAATTATTTTTTATAATCGATTATTTCGATTAACTGTTGCACCCCAATTTGCATCATGTCAAAAGTCATAGTGGTGCACTAAACTGAACACAGAGGTAAATGCTAATGCATTTCTTGCACTGCAATGTTCAGCTTATCTCCAAAGTCTACTGTATTCCTTTGACTGCAACAGTGTGAGGCTGTTCTGTATTACACACACATGGATTGCTGTGAGCCACATACAGTGATGGACGTATTCATTGCTCATGTATGAATTATGAAGTCTTTGTACGCTTTTTGTGGTCATGTAACGGTACAGAGTGCCTTTGGAAGTACACTGCACATTGAAGCCCATTGAGATTGCCTTGTATTGAGATTGCCTTGTGTTGTGCTTGCAGAATATGAATGAGCGTCTGTATTGCATTGTAATGTGCACTGCAAGTTGATGGATAATGTTCTTGTTTAACTGTTTCAGTGCTGTCAAAGAGGAGGTCCCTGACAATGACCAGGAGAAGGAGATTATAGAGAGAGCGAGTGAGGAGGCTGAGATGGTAATTCATGTAATCAATTATAAGAAGTAATCCATTTTATTAAAATAATACTTTTTTAGGGGGGAAACAGACTTATATATTTTTCCTTGTCATTATATATATCAGAAACGGGGCTTAAGTGGTTAATGAGTAATTGATTGTCATTCATTGACATGCTCCTCGATTATTATATCAATAGAATAATCACTAAGAAATGTTTTGAATTTTTGTAGATTGTCCTCATAACCACAAGAGCCAGCAGAGTGAACTAAATGGTCAGACATCTATTCACTAGTTTCTTGTGGTTCTAATGTGTGGAAGGCAGTAATGTTGAAGTTGTTGAAGTTGCACTGTGTGTCGCTGCCTTTTAGATCTGTGGTTCTCAAAGTGGGGTTCGGGGACCCCCAGGGGTCCTTGAGGGTGTTCCAGAGGGTCCCCAGCTAAATTAGTTAATATGCTATAAAGATCAGTTTAACCCTATATACATCAGCTATATATAAAAATAAAGAAAATCTTGAACAAATGTGAACAATTTTAAATATTTGAAACACAACACAAATCTCGTTTTGTTGAGAAGTAGTAGTACTATTTAAGATGATTTGTCAATTTATGTGGCAGGAGGTCCAGGAAGGCAGCGACCACGAGGATGCAGATGAGGAAGAAGACGAGGATGAGGAGGAGATGGACGTTGAGGAGAGCTCTGATGATTCTGACTCTGAACAGGATGAGAAAGGTAACAAGTTCCTCCACTCAGCCTTAATGCAATAGGACACTTTGGTTTGGGTTGTGTACTTACCTTGTCATGATGTAACTAGTCCAGTTAGTGACATATATCGCAGTAGTTGACTTGAAATTACTTATCCAAAAATAGCTCCTCATTTACGTCCAATGTACTGTGAAACAACTCTCAAAGACTCTTTTATCACATAAATGAAAGCAAACAAAGCTGATTCTGACTATACATAACATCACAAAGCCCAGAATGAAGAGAAGAAGAAGAAGAATGTAAACTTCCATGTTGATTTAGCCCTTTTCTGTGGAAGAAGAGTTCACACACAACTATAACAAAGACACCGTGGAACGATATAGTTACAGTTATCGTTATAGTTTATAGTGCTTGGCTGTGAACGGCCCTCTAACCCATTTAATCCGGGAACGCATCTGCGTCATTGTAGATTTGAGCTGTAACCATTATTTTATACTTTGCCTATTCAAAAATAGCAGATATACAAGCTCATTGCGCGGCACCGAGTGCCGCGCTATGAGCTTGTAGATCTGCTATTTTTGGGGCGGTGTAGCCGCCCCCTATAAGTGAGTTTTGGACAACGACCAAAAAATCTGTGTACCCCCTAACCCATCCATTGTTAATGCAAATCGATACTTTTTTCATATCAGCCAATCACATTACAGCTAGTGTCATCACCACTAACTGTAATGTGATTGGCTGACTTTGCAAATTCAGGCCTCTGTCCTGGGCATAACTATCCGATGGCACAGGTGGGCCTTCCAGGCACCTGCAAGAAAATTCCCGGAGGCAGGAAGGCAGGCGCCCACCTCCTCGAGGGCCCTGGACTGAGAACCAGGATTTTGGGCCTCGCTGAACCATCGCTACCCCAGGACGAGGCCTCTTCCTGGGGTAGCGATGGGTTCAGCGAGGGCCAAAATCATGGTTCTCCCAAAAAAATCTAAAATGTTTCTAAGTGTCTGCATGGGCTCCAGAAGTGCCCGGGGACCCCCTGGAGGACCCCCGGCCGAAAATCTCAACTTTTTTGAGAACCATGATTTTGGGCCTCGCTGAACCCATCGCTACCCCAGGAAGAGGCCTCTGTCCTGGGCATAACTATCCGATGGCACAGGTGGGCCTTCCAGGCACCTGCAAGAAAATTCCCGGAGGCAGGAAGGCAGGCGCCCACCTCCTCGAGGGCCTTGGACACTTAGAAAATGTTTTGATTTTTTTTTGAGAACCAGGATTTTGGGCCTCGCTGAACCATCGCTACCCCAGGACAAGGCCTCTTCCTGGGGTAGCGATGGGTTCAGCGAGGGCCAAAATCATGGTTCTCCCAAAAAAATCTAAAATGTTTCTAAGTGTCTGCATGGGCTCCAGAGGTCCCCAGGGACGCCCTGGAGGACCCCCGACCAAAAACCTCAACTTTTTTGAGAACCAGGATTTTGGGCCTCGCTGAACCCATCGCTACCCCAGGAAGAGGCCTCTGTCCTGGGCATAACTATCCGATGGCACAGGTGGGCCTTCCAGGCACCTGCAAGAAAATTCCCGGAGGCAGGAAGGCAGGCGCCCACCTCCTCGAGGGCCTTGGACACTTAGAAATATTTTTGATTTTTTTTTTGAGAACCAGGATTTTGGGTCTCACTGAACCATCGCTACCCCAGGACGAGGCCTCTTCCTGGGGTAGCGATGGGTTCAGCGAGGGCCAAAATCATGGTTCTCCAAAAAAAATCTAAAATGTTTCTAAGTTTCTGCATGGGCTCCAGAGGTTCCCGGGGACCCCCTGGGGGACCCCAGGCCGAAAATCTCAACTTTTTTGAGAACCAGGATTTTGGGCCTTGCTGAACTCATCGCTACCCCAGGAAGAGGCCTCTGTCTTGGGCATAACTATCCGATGGCCCAGGTGGGCCTTCCAGGCACCTGCAAGAAAATTCCCGGAGGCAGGAAGGCAGGCGCCCACCTCCTCGAGGGCCCTGGACACTTAGAAAGATTTTTGGGCGGTGTAACCGCCCCCTATATGTGAGGTTGGGACATTGACATTTGCTGCACTGTGATTGGCCACCCATTGTACCCCCCTAACCCTGCACTGTGATTGGCCACCCATTGTACACCCCTAACCCCTACACATTCAATGCAAATCTATATTTTTCTTTAAATGAGCTTCCATCACTGTGATGACCACTTGCTGCACTGTGATTGGCTAGCGAGACACATGACACATGTGCATAGTCCTATACATTTTTATGCACTTAAAAAAAACACATTTATGTTTTTTTTAAGTGAGTCATGGGTCTGTGATGACCACACCACCCACTTCACACTGGGTGTGATTTTTTTTTAATCGTGAACATTTGTGCAAATCTTTGAATATATATATTTTTTGAAACAACATTTTTAACTCAAATCTTTGCTTCTGGAGTTCCCTGGAACAAAATAATGTACAAATGTTTGTTTAAAAAAATATATATTCAAAGATTTGCACACATCTTCACGATAAAAGAAATGTGCAGATCTACAAGCTCGTAGCGCGGCACTGGGAGCTTGTATATCTGCTATTTTTTGAATAGCCAAAGAAATAAAAAAATGACACGGATGCGTTCCCGGATTGAATGGGTTAAATCATGTGCGTTTCATCTCGTCTCCACTTTTAAGAGAACTTCCAGGCAGACCTGGCCAACATCACCTGTGAGATCGCCATCAAGCAGAAGCTGATCGACGAGCTGGAGAACAGCCAGCGGCGTCTCCACACCCTCAAGCAGCAGTACGAGCAGAAGCTCATGATGCTGCAGTGTAAGATCAGAGACACGCAGCTGGAGCGCGACCGTGTGCTGCAGAACATGGGTAAGAACCAGAGGCGGACACAGAGTAAACTCAACCCCTGTTACTTGAGTATTAGACACTTGTTGTGGCGAAATCCTATGTAAAACTAGAGGCCTTTCCAGGCCTCTAAAACCTATGTGTCTTTCTCTAGTTTTACATATTATTTCGCCACCACTACACACCCCTGGTCAAATGTTACTCAACCACGAGTGAAAGTTAGTCATGCACCAGCTGTTATATCGTCGCTGTCGGGCAGAAACCTCCTATCTCCATAGTTTAACTTTTTGTGTTTTTCTCTGTAAATGAATGTCCTACAGTACTTGATCATACTACAGCGTCACACAAAAGTAGCAGAAGTAACAGATCTGCAAGCTCGAAACGCGATGCGAAGCAACGCATTTTGAGCTTGTTGATCTGCCTACATTTTCAAAAAGTAGCACATCTAGATTTTTTAATGACTTAATCTCCCACTTCAGGGGTGTTTCTGGTTATAGTGGAAACGTAAACAAAAAAACATCACAGAACTTCATAGGTTCTGGAAGGTTTGGTTTCAGGTGGTGGAATGTTCAGGGTTACCCATCGCAGTGGAAAAGAGCCATTTGTGTCCCTGTTCCAGGGTCAGTGGAGACCGGCCAGGATGACAAGGCTCGCAAGATCAAGCTGGAATACGAGAAGAAGCTGAGCGTGATGAACAAGGAGATGCAGAAGCTCCAGTCGGCTCAGAAGGAACACGCCCGCCTGCTGAAGAACCAGTCGCAGTACGAGAAGCAGCTGAAGAAGCTCCAGCTGGACGTCACGGAAATGAAGAAAACTAAGGTGGGATGGTTGTGTCATAGCAGTGTACTGTACCGTATTTTCCGCACTATAAGGCGCATCTGAGTATAAGGCGCACCTTCAATAAATGTATTATTTTCATATATAGGGCGCACCGCATTATAAGGCGCATCCGCACTATAAGGCGCACTGACGGTGCGCCCTATAGTGCGGAAACCAAGGGAACCAATATTGATACATATATAAGGCGCATCGGATTATAAGGCGCATCCGCACTATAAGGCGCACTGACGGTGCGCCTTATAGTGCGGAAAATACGGTATATGAAAATGTTGTACAGTTTTGGACCCTCGATTAGTTCAACAAGAAAAAGTGCCCTTGGGGCCGTTTGGCCCCATCCTGCCTAAAAGAACCTCCATACCCACACCCCATACCACAACAATCACCCAGCCCCCCACCCCCATACCACAACAACCCCAACCCTCACCCCACCCATCACCTACCCCATACCGCCATAACCTCCCCACCCCATCACCCACCTCCCCCCACCTAGATACCGCCATAATCTCCCCACCCCCCCAACATTCAACCCCCCCACCTTCATATCGCCATAGCGCCAATTATAGTATTATAAGAATATAAGAAGATAAAGATTAACTGTTACACCCCTACAAGTAACAACATTTTACTGTTCTCCTGAGACGGCGTTGGCTTTGCAGACACCTGTAATAAACTGTAACATCATTGAATGTTTACTATGTTGGGACCAGGTCCGTCTGATGAAGCAAATGAAGGAACAGCAGGAGAAGAACCGCATGAATGAGTCTCGCAGGAACAGAGAGATCGCTACCCTGAAGAAGGACCAACGCAAGCAGGAGGTTAGCAACAAGCCTCTTTTATTAGTTTCTCATTATGTCCCTCCATGACCATCAGTCTTAACTGCTGCATATAGATAAATGCTAGTTATTGTTGGTGTCGGACAGGAACCTTGTATCTCCATGTTTTATCCTCATAAATTAATGTCCTATACTTTGCCGTATAACAGTGTTGCACAAAAGTATGGAAAATATATTGGAAAGTGACAGTAGTTTTGTTGGTATATGTTGGGAGATTTGAAATGAGCAAATCCTAACCAACCCACTCATTAAATGTTTGTATTCACACTGTGACGTTGGCGTGTCTTTAGCACCAGCTGAGGTTACTAGAGGCTCAGAAGAGGCAACAGGAGTTGATTCTGAGGAGAAAGACAGAAGAGGTGAGTCACCATATGACACATCACTACATAATAATGTCTGCAATTTGCAGCTGGTCCTAGATAAGTGTCCTAAGCTTGACACCAGAAATGACCCCCCCCCCCCCCATTGTTTTCTGTACATATACGTTTATTGCTACTAGTGTTGATGATTTCTTGTATATTTGTCTTTAAATGTTTTCATGAATTGAATACATAGGACCACAATGGAAACAATTCCTTAGGGCTTTTTGTGTTATCCTTTTAGCATCATTGTATAATCGTACCCCTGTACTATTTGTATACTGTTAATAAAGTATTCAATCAATCAATCAATGTATGTACTTCCATTTAGACAAGTATACGTATACTCTGAGCTCTCAAACAGTTCAGCAAGTCACTGGCAATGTTACTGGTCTCTTGTTATGCCTGCCAGACATCATAACAATGTCCATTTTTAAAAACCCTTTTTGTCCCTTTTATGTTCTTATTTCTTTAATTGAATTGCTTTTACATTTCTTCTTGTCTGTGCGTGCGTGCATGGGCTTTAGGTGACATCTCTGAGGAGGCAGGCCAGACCCACCTCAGGGAAGGTCGTTAGGAAGTCCAACTTTACGGATTCCCTCCAGGACTCCGCACACAGACCCCCCTCTGGACGCATGTACGCACCTGGAAACACCGCCCCCAATGGTACCAGGTCAGTAAGTGTGTGTGTGTGTCTGTGTGTGCTCACAAACACATATTTGTGCAGATTTATTTAAGTGTGTTCCGACGTATTTTGCACTTGTGTACTGCATGTATCCTGTATGAAACTGACAATGAACGGGCTCATTCAACTGATGACATCATTAACTTCAACTACGTTCGTACCCAGGATGTCGTACAGACGCTCCGCGGGGGTGTACTCCACCCGGGTGGCGAGGGGGAAATGGCAGTCTCTGGAGCGCCGCGTCACTGACGTCATCATGCAGAGGATGACCATCGCCAACATGGAGGCGGACATGAACCGCCTGCTGAAGGTAAACAACATTACGGGTGCAAATAAAACTAAACTAAACAATTTAATCGATAAAACGATAAAATACATAAAAAAAAACTCTTTGACTGCCATGGACGAGCTCATTCGTCCGATGGTACTTTGTCCACAGTGCAATGGACAAGTTAGACGAGTTGGGGATTTTCAGTGGTTTTCCACCAGATGGCACTGTTGGCTATCTTATGAATGATGCTTTCACTGCCAGATGACGTCAGACCCGGAAGTAAAAAAAACGGCTTGTTTACTTCCTGTTTATTTCCTGTGGAAAAATGCCTATATCGCCGTTCCTCTTGCTTTACGGCCAAAACAAGGCACATTGAACTGGCCACAGCTTGGCAATGGATTAGTGCGAGCGGATAAATTAATACAAAAATAAGACTCCCGAGATCCGCATGTGTGTAATGAGGCGATCTTCATGCGGAAAGGGATCACGGAAAATATTCCATGATTTTTTAAAGGTTTGTAAAAACACTCGTTTTCGCTAGCACTGGGTGTTTAGTGTAATAGTGTCACACTATTACACTTTTACTCTGGCAGTTAAAGAGTTAATGCAAAATCAAAGTTTCTATCAGACAAAGATTTGGCGGACTCCCTGTTGAAGACCCTTGCTGTAGACGGTTCCATCCATGATGTTCGCCATGCATGAAGTCTTGTGTCCTGTGCCTATCTTCCTAGCAACGGGAGGAGCTGACCAAGCGCAAAGAGAAGGTTATCAGGAAGCGGGACCGGCTGTCGGCCGCGTCGGGGGAGGGGCCAGAAGCAGAGAAGGCGGCGCTTCACCTAAACGAGGAGATTGACACGCTGACGGCCAACATCGACTACATCAACGACAGCATCGCAGACTGTCAGGCCAACATCATGCAGATGGAGGAACACAAGGTGACATTTAGTTAACCCATTAAGACTTGAGGCCGATTCTACAAGCTGGGGACTCCTGGGGGGTCTCCTGGGGGGTCCCCGAACCCCACTTTGAGAACCACTGCCATACTGAACCCTACCCATTAATTATGGAATATGAATTTCTGCCCAATCACACTCAGTGTTTCCATTGGTGTTATCTAAAGTGATATCGGCTAGGCAGACAATCCTGGAGGTTAAAATGAAGAAAAGCGTTCCTTAGTTTTCTCCACAACCACATCCTTTTTTTCCCCCTTCCCGACAGCAACGATATACCATGTGTATATAGCAGTAAAATACTATAGTTCTACAAGGCAGTTCCATGGAGTAGATATGTGGAAGTGTATGAATATAAGGCATGCTTGTACCAAGCATCCCAAATCAGATCATAAAATTATTTTTTCTGGTATGATGCTGAGTGTTTGCCTAAATTAAAGTGAACTAACTGACACTGAAATCATCTTGTGCGTTTTCAGGAGGAGGGAGACACGGTGGACATCTCCGCTGTGATTGGCTCCTGTACGCTGACAGAATCCCGTTTTCTCCTCGACAATTTCATGTCTATGGCCGTCAACAAGGTACTACTGTATTTTCGGCTTTCTCTCTCTCTCTCTGCTTATTCTTTTATATATTTGTGTTTTTATTTAGAAAAAACAAAGCTGTACTGGCCGTGTGGCCACCAACGCGTTTTTCTTTCCCAGCTGAAAGCGCACAGTTCTCTCATCATAAAGCGACTGAGAGCAGAGTCAAGAGTCAACCATATTTCAAATCTGGACAACCAGCTAAAAATGCCAGAGGCAAAGTACAGAAAAATTATCAGGAAAAAAAACGCCTTTTAGTCCAGGGGCCAATACTGACAAATTGCTACCGCCCAAGGTGACCATTTTATTTAGAATGTTTTGTCTTCCAACATGCCTCTAGTTTATATTTGGCTATGATAGCCCTGCCAATCTTGTAGCTTATTGACCATTACCACTCTCTAAACAAACCTACCTCCATATGAAACCGTGATGTGTGTGTATATCATTTATATATGACCTATAGACAATTCTTTTTGGAAACCTATGGTCTTACAAACCCAGTAGAATCCCACCGTAGGTCCATCGTAGGCAGACCACTTTTGGATAGAATGTCCTCTCCATCATGGGAAGCCTGCAATGGAATAGCCTCCCAGTCACTCTAAAGCCCCACCTTGTGTACTAAAACAATGGTTAAAAATAGCTCAGAAACATGTGACCATTGATACTTTTTAAATCTTAGATAATTCAAATTAGGCTTTAGATATTCTATTGTTTAGGTATTAGACTTTGGTAGTCAAGTCATTTGGGATTTTAGTTGGGTTTAAACTAGGTATGGTGTTCTTAAAATTAGTTTTTAGGCAGTATGTTCTCTCTGTTTTTGTCATGTTGTTGCTGTGGTCTATTTGTATGTGGGACTATGGATGGACATTAGCGTACTGTATATCTAAATCTGGCATATTTACCTATCATGTTTATTGATTGAAATGTGTATTAACCCATTAAGACCTGGAACTGTCATGTTTAGATTTGAGCGAAAAAGCATTATTTTACACTTTGGCTATTCAAAAATAGCAGATATACAAGCTCATAGCGCGGCACCGAGTGCCGCGCTTCGAGCTTGTAGATCTGCTATTTTTGAAAAACCGTGAAAATGTGTGCAAATCTTTGAATATATATATTTTTAAAGCGAACATTTTTAACTGAAATCTTTGCTTCTGGGGGTTTCTGGAACAACATATTTTGATGGGGGTCCGCGGCCAAATACATATAATTTTGGGGGTCCTTGACATGAAAAAGATTGAGCACCACTGATATAGAAACATAGGGTTTTCAGAATACTGTTGAGATTTAGGAGACATGTAGAATCGGCTTCAGGTCTCAATGGGTTGATGTGCACTATCCCGAAAATAAATAAATCAAATATGTAAATAACGGCCGCTTGTGCTCTTTCCTCATGCAGGGCCTTCAGGCAGCTCAGAAGGAATCCCAGGTGAAGGTGATGGAGGGCAGGTTGAAGCAGACGGAGATCACCAGTGCCACGCAGAACCAGCTGCTCTTCCATATGCTGAAGGAGAAGGCTGAGTTCAACCCTGAGCTGGATGCCTTGCTGGGGAACGCTCTGCAAGGTAAACGGTCACCCTGCACCTCCTGGAACTCGCATCACACTGGACATGTAGCTGTGTTTTTCTCTGAGTTGGAGTAGCTAATAAACCAGGCTCAAAAAACCCTTGGCTCTGCCCTGCTCCTGGAAGTGGCCTCCTGGACTTTGTGGGATTCATGATATTGATATTGTAGAGCTGCGTTCCCCAAACATTGGGTTTTGGGACCAGTTTTGTATGGGTTGTGACAAAAATAAATAAAAAAATATAATAATTGTTATTTCAAAACTTTTTCAATAATTAACTAAACTAAACCGAACTAAAATAATAATACTAAAATAATTGAATCCTGAAAAGTAGTAGTTTTGGACATGAGGTTTCCACCCGACAGAGTCGAGATATGATGGAAGACCTTAAGTGGACCACCCAGAAACACCCGTTTACAATACTGAGCAGACAACATAGAACAGAAATTCATGTGACACCTCCTCCATTCATGTCTCACGCTCATCTATCAGGAATTTGACTGATATTAATTAAACGACAGTTGACATGTATCAGAAGTCCCATCCAAGAATTTGGGCTTCCAGAACCAGGGCTGTGTGGCTAGTTTGGTTTAGTGCATGACTGGGCCTATTTAGCTGCCCTTTGCCTGTTGCCTGTCACTGAACAGATGCTGGTATTAAAAGTCCCACTAAATTTGTATTTGTGTTGGTATGGAACTAATATTCAACCTATGAACCTTAAATAATTCGACTGTCCCTTGAAAGCTGAGGAATTTGAATTTGTATCCATTTATTATGCTGATATATTCTATTTTGGGGAATTTTATGCCAGCCTCTGTCCAGTTAAAGTTTTTACTCTGGGGGAATGTGTTTTTGATTTTGTGTTTGTTTCCCCCATGTGGCCTTGATTTTTTTCTTTTTTCCAGAGCTAGGTAACATCCCAGCTGGTAAGTGGAAAATACATTAGACTCCTTATCTATATGTTTACCAATGCATGGTGGCCTCCCCCCCCCCCCTCTCTCTCCCCACACTGTGGAACTAACTGAACAACATAACATATGCAGGTGCATGAGGTGCGATGCAACCAGGCTTCCCTCCATTTGTCTGCTGACCCCGTCCCCACCCCTTTACCCCACCTCTTCAGCCTGATTTATACTTTGCTGTACGGCCGTGTCACGCGCCGAAATAGCCAGTCTAGTCGATAGGCTATTTCCGGCGTGTGACAGCGCCGTACAACTGAGCAGAAATTAGGCATTCTTCTTTTTCTTCTTCTCCTCTCCCGTTTTCTCCACACATTCTTCTAGCTCACCATGTGCTACAGTCACCATGCTTTAGCACTTCCCTTCCCAGCTAACTCAAGAACCTCCGGAACCTTCCTGCAGGAACTCTAAAACACAGTTTTTGTTTTATTCCTCTCAGAACTCCGGGGAGCAACGGGCTAATAATCCCTTTGACCCTTCTTCATCTTGTATGATATCATATTGGGTTTATTCCTACTCCCACACACACGCATACTCATCTTTATAACCCGTTCCCCAACTGACCTGTCTGTTAGACCTGTGACCTCCAATTCTCTCCTGTTTTGGTCCATCGTTGAAAGCAGTGAGTGGACGAAGGACCGTGCTTTTCTCGTTTTATGGTTAAAAAAGGCATGGCTCTAAGCTGACATTGTTTCACCATTTGCTTCTGTCGTTCATCTTTACCCACATTCATGTTAGAACAACTATAACTAATGCCGCTTTTTCCATAAATGGACATTCATTGATGAAAAGCTCATATAGCCTTTTAGTGCATCGGTTCTCGAACTTCTTTTATTTCAAGCACCACCCATAACTGTGAGAGTGTACAAATGTGGACAAAAGTTTGGTTCCATTTGTACACTCTCAGAGTTACAGACCTGGTAGGGTCCATTTAGAACCCTCTAAAGGAACCCTGTGGGTCTCTGGAACCCACTTGCTTTAATGCATCTAAAGTGAAGTTAATTGGTCATTTGAGGAGTTGAGTATCAGTTCAGAGCATTATCATTTCAGTCGCTTCACACCCAAGGAATGATCTTCAATAGCTTTAATGTTTTTTCCATTCTGGTTTGTCAGAAAATGGAGACGACAGCAGCAGTGATGAGTCTGCCCAGAGCCCGTCTGCTGATGGAAAGTAAGTACACAGCGCCATCTAATGGTTGCATTATATTGTAGCCAAGTTACTTTCTAGCACATATTTGTTGGCTAAGGACTCTTATTTATTGCCTGACCACTTACCTGGTTGGTTGACCAGGGTTCATGTCTCTTACTCTGTTGCTCTACATTGTTGCGCTGCTGAAGTTCATCTGCTAAATGCCTATGTATTGTACAGTATTGCAGTAGTATTAATTTATCAAATGTTCTATTTTATCCAGTACATTGGCATCAGACCTCATGAAACTCTGCGGAGAGACCAAATCGAGGAGTAAGGTACGCCAGTTTTGGAATGGTCTTGCTTGTATCATGTCATGTTTTCTGACGCAGGTCTGCAAGCTGCAATGCGTCACATTGCGACGCATTGTGAGCTTGTAGATCTGCAGTTTTTGTCCACATTGTTTTTAAGTGAAAGTGGTTGTGTCTGTAGACATTGAACCAATGAAAACTATTAGCAAAGAGCTTGTGACAAACTACATTGGATCCATTGGAACACAGGTTTCCATTTTCTGAAAAGTATCAGTTTCGCACATGAGTTTTCCACCCGACAGAGACTATTTATGACTTCTCTCTCAGTCACACTTGTATTCCTGTCTTGATTGAATGCTAGTGAATGACCAATATATCAAATCAAATCAAATCAAGCTTTATTTATATAGCACATTTACAAACAGGCAAGCTGAACCAAAGGGCTGTACAGGCAAATTCAAATACATCAATGCAAGATATATGGCTACTATGCAGAAATGTCTTGGTCACTCACGCTTGTTTGCTTATTGCAAGTCGCTCTGGATAAGAGCATCTGCTAAATGCCTAAATTGTAATTGAATTGTATTCCGCTACAGGCCCGTAGAAGGACCACCACCCAGATGGAGTTGCTTTATGCTAACAGCGACTCGGCCCCTGACACCCCCACCACTGACTTCTCCAGCCCCATGTTGCCACTGGCTGAAACACCTGAAGGATGTGCAGACAGGGACTTCACTGCTCACTCCCCCGGCTTTTCCTCTAAAATGGGCAGCATGTAAGTCCAGGCCTGACGCTTCGCTCACTCTGCAAGCTGCTGTTGCTGCCGCTTCTGTCGTTCCTGCATGTTGAAATGGCATTTTTTATGTTATTTTTTATATTTTATATCACGTACAAGTTTGCCTGACATTGTCCTTTAGCCCTCCTGTATATTAAATAATTTCCTAACCAAGACAACTGAAATTAGTCTTAGTCATTTAGGCATGTTGTAGGAAATAACAATTACATTACATTACTTAAACGCAAAATGATTTCCCCCTCTTTTCACTGCAGTAGCGTGCAACTTATTCCTTCTTTCATTTTATTAATTGCATTGTTTTCATTCATATGCACTAAAAGCTCAACTTCTTACCAATTATGGCTTTAAAATAACATGCAGAAGGCCGCACTTCAGAATGTAAACTGCTTTAATTGTTTGCAAGAGTAACTTGGCTGACAGTAAAACTAGGCAGTGATTTTGGGTGGACACTGTGTAGCGTGAACGCTGCACACTGTCCAACGGTAATAAAATTAATCCATTTGGCGAAAGAAGAGCCACTGTTTTGGGGACTATATTAAATGTCAGGTAATGTTGTTTCTATGTTTACTGCATGCTGCTCATTATTGCATCATTATTTTCTTTTTGGCTTCACATCATTCTTATGTTATGTATGTTTTTGGTGTCCTTGTGTCGTTCGTTCCGTGGCTAACGCTAATGAACTTGCGAAACACGGCAGTTCCGCTTCCAGAACTTCATCAGCAGGTTCCGAAAAGCGGGTTCCGGAACCTTCTCCGCTCTCTCGCAGGAAGACCTATGAGAAGACCTATGAGAAGGCGCAAACGGTGTCTGACCGCTCCAAGGTCAAGGAGATGAAACAGTAAGGAGACAATTTGTCCCACATTGTGAGGCTGGAGAAACCAACGAGTCGCATACTGTTAACTGTTACTGTATCCTTCTTCCAACTCCACTAATAACTCTTCCTCTGGGTTTACCTGCTTCAGAAAAGCATGGTGTGTGTGTGTGTGTGTGTCAACTAAATCAGTAATTCAGCTGTGCCTGGTGTGTCTGTCAAGTTCTACACTGAATTTAAAGTAATTGTTCTTGTGGCTATACATACTGTACAATATATAGATAAGTGGGTCTCAAACCTTTTATTTTCAACCAAACCTATTATTTTAAACAAAATGGATCGTGGTCCATTTGGTTTGGTTAACCACATTTGGTTAATGTGGTTTATTAATGGTTAATTAACCATGTGGTTAATCAACCATGTTTTTAATTAACATAGTCAAGCAACTGATTTAAGTACACAGTGCATACGGGCTCTAAAAAAAACACATCAGAGTTTCCCGTAGGAGTGAATGGACTTCTGGTTGCATACATTCACAAAACGAGTGGAAACGAGTTGTAAGGTATGATTTGTTTACACTACAGTTTGCTCCCTAAAAAGTACTGTCTTTGGACAATATTCCTCATGGGTGGTTTAGAATGTCTTGCTTCAGCCTGATTATTGAGATAAGTTGGGAGATAATTCCAGAGAGCCTGTTTTATTTGTGGTATTTTAAGGCATAAATTCAGTGTTGAACTTGTTATTTAACTACTCAGTCAATAATATAAACAATATAAGGTCTTACCTGTATATTGAAGACATTGCTATCTTTACACTTCCTGAGAAATGTGGTACTAATTTTCTGTGATTGCCAAAAATCCTGAGTGAGCTGCTCTCCACTGCTTGGGAATTAATTCTTTGTCTGCTAAGGCTATTAAACACAAAGACCTCTAGTATGTGGGCGAGAACGCGTGTTATAAATTAGTTTTGACATTTTCATTAGTTTTAGATTTTATTCAGTTTTTCACTTTGGCGTTTGATTTCAGTTTAGTTTTAAATTGATTTAGTAAATTGACTGGCTTTTTAGCTTTTATTTAGTTTGTCAGGTATTATGACTTGATTTAAGCTGCAAGATTGAAGAATGCATGACATCAGATGATGGAGGAAAAACTATTTTAGAAAATAGCCGGTCTACAAGCTCACAACATGTCAAAACGCTTGAAGATCTGTTATTTTTTCAACTTTTGCGTGACACTGTAGCATGACTAAGTGGAGCGTTAATTTGCGAAAAAAAAACATAAAAGGTTAATATCGTCTCTGTCGGGTGGAAACCTCCTTATGTCCAAAACTTACTTTTCAGTATTCAGATTAAAAAATAGCAAAAGTAGCAGATCTACAACAGATCTACTTGCAGATCTGCTATTTTTGTATTGTTGTTTGTATTGTTGTTTATACTTTTGTGTGACGCTGTAGTATGATCAAGTAGGCCGGGCATTCATTTACGAAAAAACACAAAAAGTTAGAATATAAGCTGTTTCTGCCCGACAGCAACGAGTGGGTTTGCAACCAGCATAAATGGAGGATTACTGTCTACTGCACCTTTTCAGTCTGTCCCCTGTAGATGCCAAGACCTGCCCGCTCTACCCCCCGTCCTCTAGCACCCGTCCCTATAAACACCCCAACGTGTTTATCCGTCTGTATCTGGGCTGCACTGCGGACACTCTGCAGCATGAGTAAGGAGTAGAGAGAGAAGTGAGATTGATGTTAGGCTGGCACAGACTTGAGACTACAGTTTTCAGTCTAGTTCTACATGCAGTGCAGTACATTGCAACTGACAAGATCTGTCAAGACTGTGCAGGCAGCTTGTCCAAAATGAATCAGGATATTATGTCACAGACCCTGAATGTCTGATGCAATGTGGCTGTACTGGTTAAGAGTAAGTGACAATAAGCTAGATGTCAGAAGAGCTGCATAATAGCTGAGAGGTATATGCTTAATAAGTTAGTTGTGACAGCATGATTTATCATTTATACATACTGTCGATAAATGACATGGTACATTAATAGCTTAATGAAAAGAGAGATAAGAACTACATTAAGCTGCATATCTATTGCATGCGTTATTACAATAAATAAATGAAAGATAAGGAAAGGGTTGCAGAAAGAGATAGTGAATGATAGCTACAATCATTCTATGTGACAAACTAAAGAATGCGGGACACTTTGTTCCCCCTCCAGGATGAACGGACGCCTCCACCACTTCCTCTGCTCCGTTCCCTCCTCCATCCCCAAGTATACATTTGTTGTTTAACCGTGTGGCACAAACTGGAGGTGATTGTGGAGAGCGTATTCACAAGGTGTGGTTTCCCAACTCTCATCACAACCTACAGTATTGCGCCTCAAAGTGAATTGAGAGTCATTTTCAACCTTCTTAAGTCTATTACTACTGACTTTCCCCTTACAGAGACACTTAAAAGGACTATACCGGCACTTCGGCATGTTTAGTCTAGTCTAATCTTAGTCAATGGGCTAGACATTACTACCGACCGGGGTTATTATAGTTAATTAAAACTAACTAAATAACGAAACTTGAATGAACACACATTTACAAGAAAACAAACTGAAATTGTATTGTCTGTTTACAAAACTAACTCTAAACTAATTAAAACCATAGAGAAAATGTCCTTAGTTTTAGTCTTTGTCAATACTTCATACATTTAGGTGTAAAACATCTTCAAAAACAGTTGACATTGAGAAACAGTGGACTAGACATCGATTGACGCTGGCATGGTCCTTTTAACCCTCATCTTCCCGCACCTCACCGATGATTATATTGACAATGACTTAAGGACAACCAGGCCTTCCCGGCAACAGTCAATACCCATGTCTTCATTACTGTACATACAGTTCAATGACACCACGAGCCAATGTGCTGACAACATCAGTCAGTCTTTTTATAGATCCAGCTGCCTTTGACGGTATCGAACGAGTGTTCCCACTCCCAGTCGGTCACTAGTTTCCAATGAACATGTCTGTTTCGACTGTCTTGACTCTTTTCTCCTTGGGTTGTCTTAATCTATTGTAGGCTGGATGAGCGAGGCTCCTCAGAGCTCGAGGTACAAATGGGGGTTGGTTCTGTGTGTCTGGGTTTGTCTTTCATCGGGGGGTGGCTTTGTTCACATCCGTCGTACCCTTCTCTTCTGTGCACTGTTTGAGTCATCACTTTCTCCTATAATTTGCTGCATGCTGCTACCTGGCCAAGTGGGATGCATGTGATTTTTTTGCATGACTGTGAAAGTGTGCTGTTGATTTATGTGGTGTTAACTCTTGTTCTCCCAAGGTTATTAACCTTCAAAAAATGTTCATGACTATTCATTCACTGTGTGTGTGTGTGTGTGTGTGTGTGTGTGTGTGTGTGTGTGTGTGTGTGTGTGTGTGTGTGTGTGTGTGTGTGTGTGTGTGTGTGTGTGTGTGTGTGTGTGTGTGTGTGTGTGTGTGTGTGTGTGTGTGTGTGTGTGTGTCAGAGGTGTAATCAACCCAGTGCCATCCTCTAAGAGCAGTCGATCGGGGACATTGCAGTGTGTCCATGTAGCAGAGGGCCACAGCAAGGCTGTCCTCTGTGTGGACTGTACAGATGACCTCCTCTTCACTGGATCCAAAGGTCAGAGCCAGCATTCCCTCCATCTTTCAATCAGTGTTAATTTTGTTAATTTTGTAATTTTGTCGACTACATAGCTTCTATTGGCCATTACCACATTTTTGACAAACAGTTTCAGTTAGTTATTGTTTTTTTGTAAAGCCTTGTTTTAATTTAACTAAAACGTTTTTTTCCCCCAATTCTACTTTTAGTTATTTCATTAGCTTTAGTTAACTATTATAACCCTGCTAACCACAAGGCCACTGAGCTGGTCTGATCAAATATTCCTTCCAATAAAAATGTATTCTGTTGATTACCAATTTTGTCATTATTTATCTCCCGGCTCCCTGCAGATCGTACATGTAAGGTGTGGAACTTGGTGACGGGACAGGAGATCATGTCTCTGGGAGGTCATCCCAACAACGTGGTGTCCGTCCGCTACAGCTCCAGCCTGGTCTTCACCGTCTCCACCTCCTACATCAAAGTCTGGGACATCAGAGACTCTGCCAAGTGCATCCGCACCCTGACGTGAGTGTGGTGTATATCGTTGCTGTTGGGCAGAACAGACCTACAAGCTTCTCTTCTTGTCATGGTGTGTGGATAGTTTTGTTGATGTTCTGTATGTTCCCCAGGTCCTCCGGTCAGGTCACATTGGGAGACGTGTGTGCGTCCAACACCAACCGGACGGTCACCATTCCTGCAGGGGAGAACCAGATCTACCAGATAGCCCTCAACCCCAGCGGGACGGTCCTGTATGCTGCCGCGGGCAACTCTGTCCGGGTCTGGGACCTTCGGAGGTACAGTGTGTTCGAAATAATGTCATTAATCGGTAGCTGTCACATGGTGGTAATATCCAAGGTTTCAGAGAATGGATTTTCCTTTTTCTTTGCTTTGGGAGTCAAATTTGATTGAGGGTAAATTGACATGTTATAAGGAGTAGTTGTCAGTGATATGGAAACTCCTGTAAAGGAATCCACCCCCCAGAAAACGTAAACCCTTGACAAATCACAACCATGTCAAAAATAACTTGCCTTTACAAACCACCTTATTTTAACATTACCATTAGATTGCAAAATTGCGGTTGAAGGCGGTTAAACATGGATTTCCTCTCCCTATGTTGTCAACAGGTTTGCTTCCACAGGGAAGCTGACGGGTCACATTGGTCCCGTCATGTGTCTGACTGTCGACCAGACAGGAAATGGCCAAGACCTGGTCATCACTGGCTCCAAGGACCACTACATCAAGGTAGATGTTCCAATGTCTACTACAAGTCTAACCACTGGTGTACACATAGTACTGGAGGTGTGGGTATGTTATCAGGGTTACATTCCTAGTGTTTCATTGATTCAGGGTCATTGATTGATTGATTGATTGCAATTTTTATTAAGCAAAAAAATGTAAAACAACACAGTTACATTTATAATACTTTTGTCTAAAAGGTCCGACCAAAAAACTCCTTGCG
Source organism: Gymnoscopelus microlampas (assembly GCF_963454915.1). Lineage (NCBI taxonomy): Eukaryota > Metazoa > Chordata > Actinopteri > Myctophiformes > Myctophidae > Gymnoscopelus > Gymnoscopelus microlampas. The sequence goes on from NC_139943.1 coordinate 29,467,418, forward strand.
GACTCGTTTCTGTTTGGGTCCTTGAATTAATTTCATAGACATATATAGTAGCAACCAAACAGTTCAAAAATCAACATAAAAATACAGAGAAAAAATACCACTATGTACAAAAAGAAAAAGCATGAAAAATAAAAAATATATACAAAAAAAAGGGGAGGGGGGAGGTCGTCTGTCTACAGGGAAACTGGTACTAGCTCCTCTTTTGGCCTCCAGAAAGATGAGTTTTTAGGGCTGTTTTGAATGAGCCCAGCGAACTGCATTTTTTGAGGGATGGGGTTAGACTATTCCATACCTTGGTGGCTGTGCTGTAGAAGGAGAATTTGCCCATGTTTGTTTTATGGGTGGGTGGTACCAGATTGTTGTTTACGCTCCCTCTAGTTTCGTGACTGTGGGTGTCACTAACTTTTTCGAGGTATGTATACAGATATGCGGGTATAGGGGGCATTTCGGGCAAATCTGCATTTACAATTTTGAAGACCAGTCCCATTTTTAGTTGTTTAACCCTGTCTTCCACCCTGAGCCAGCCTAGGCTGGCAAAGTGAGTGGGAGAGAGGTGGGTCATGGGCCCCAGTCCGAGAAGTAGTCGAATCAGTTTGTTTTGGGAGGTTTGAAGCTTTGTCTTCAGTGACACTGAGGTGTTGGAGTACCAAGAGGAGCAAGCATAGTCAAAAAGGGGCTGAATCAGGGCCCCTGAGAGGATGCTGAGGGCCTGAGGGTTGACAAAAGAGGAAGCTCTGCTCATAAATCTGGTTCTCTGGTTTACTCTTTTGACCACCTTTGTTGCCATGCTTTCACCTGTCAGGTATTTGTCAAGAATACATCCCAAGTAGGTAATCTCTTCTTTGCTAGTGATGATTGTGTCATCGACTTTGACCTTGAAGTCATTTACCTTCATTTTACTGAGGGAATGTTTGGTCCCAAAGAGAGTGGATTCAGTTTTCCCAAGGTGTAGTGACAGTTTGTTATCGGTAAGCCAGGTACGGATTTTTGAGAGTTAAGAGCTGAGAGCTTCCTCAACTTGCAACTTGTCCTCACCCGAGATCAGGAGTGCCGAGTCATCAGCGAACAGGAACAGTTTGCAGTTACACAGTCATGACATATTCAGAATTCAAATCAATTCAAATAAAGATAAAAACAATCAAACAAACATATTGTACACATGTCCCCACATACGCAAAAACTTATATATGCACAAAAGTGGAATAAATAAGATGAGATTAAAAAGCCAGGGACAGATCTGAATTGAGAATTGAGACAAACATGTTTATTAAGTGCGTACAGTCAAAGAAGGGAGCAAAAGGGTACAGAGCACAAAACCTTTCCTAAATAAAAGCATTAGATATGCTAAGACATTCTGGGACATTTGCTGAGCTGGGTTTTGGACAACCAACTGAAATGCTAAAATAATAAAAGTGGGCGGATTATAAGCAGTGAAAAGGGCATTGCACGCTGGTTGAAAGACTGCCTGCGAGAGTTTGACACCTGATTTGTCTGTTGCAGCTGTTTGACGTGAGTGAAGGTTCTCTGGGCAGCGTCGTCCCCACACACAACTTTGAGCCTCCCCATTACGACGGCATCGAGTCCCTGGTGGTCCAGGGAGACGTCCTGTTCAGCGGCTCCAGAGACAATGGCATCAAGAAATGGGACCTGGCCCGCAAAGACCTGCTGCAGGTAGACCACACAGAGAATGGACTTTAATCATGTTTGAGTTAATGCTGTACTATATACTGTACTTCAGTGAATAGTTACAGTGTTAATTTGTCCAATCTGTATGGTAGCGCATGTTAATATAATGCAGGTCAAAATTCAATGTCTCCAAGCAAGCAGGCAGTCTCTATTAGCTCAGTGGTAAAAAAAAAAGTGTGGTAAATTTTGGTATGGAAAATGATTATTTCCAAGTCAAGAAAACTCAGGGAATTAAACAATACTGTTGATGTGGAGCTATGGAGACGTGTGATGGTAAATGTAACTACTTATACACTGTTAACTTTAGAATGTAAAGCTTCAAACCTGCGGCGCCCCGGTGGAGTAAGGCTCAAGTCCTTCCTGTCACTTCTAATTCGATCAGAGGCTCTTTACTGCAGTGGTTCTCAAAGTGGGGTCCGTGGACCCCCAGGGTTCCTTGAGGGGGTTCCAGGGGGTCCCCAGCTAAATTTGTTATTATATCATCAAAATCAGTTTAACCACTTCTATTTAATAGCCAATTCATTTACAAGCTCAACACCATTGTGAGCTTGTAGATCTGCTATTTGATTATTTATTTTTTTATGCTTTTGAAAAATGTTAGCAACACAAATATTTTGTGGGGGGCCCTGGCACAAAATATTTCCTGATGGGGGTCCGCAACCAAATAGATTTGGGCGTCCTGGACATGAAACTGTGCATGAAGCTGCACTGTTTTACTGCATGCCCCCATAATAAAATAGAAAAAGTTTCAAAACTTGAATATCCCCTGTGCAACAGCAAGTGCCCAACGCCCACCGTGACTGGGTGTGTGCCCTGGGGGTGGTGCCCGGCTCTCCGGCTCTGCTGAGTGGTTGCAGGGGAGGGGTTCTCAAGCTGTGGCACACGGACACGCTGGGGACACTAGGGGAGCTGAAGGGCCACGAGAGTCCCATCAACAGCATCTCCACCAATAGCAGCCATATATTCACCGCCTCTGAGTGAGTCAATGCACACACACATGCATACACACAAACACGTACACACGTACACGCAAGCCCAAGTTTGGGCTTAATTCTTTAGCCACTTAAGCCCTGATTTATTCTTTCATTGCACAACGATGTTGCACAGCGAAAATGGCTGATCTGTTGGTTGTATTGTACCGTTTTCCCACCTTGCTATTTCTGTCATCCAAACCCTAAGACATTTTTGTCAGATATTTAGTTTTGAGGTCAGTCATTATCATAATAATAATAGACTGTATTAACGTCAGATTCATATAAAACGTAGAATAAATAGAAGAATGTTATTATAATATAAACTTATTATGTTTTTTTTTATTAAATACAGCTGGTTTCTGCATTGAATCATCTTTCCCGTGTTTTTTGTTGGTGAATCTCTAGACTCAAGCCAAGTGATATTGTGTATTATACAGTATGTACATGTTTTTAACCCATTAAAACCGGGAAAGCGTCTGTGTCATTTTAGATTTTAGCTGCTAAGCCAAGCGATATTGTGTATTAGATGTATTCGATTTTAGCGTTGGCTATTGAAAATATAGCAGATATACAAGCTCAGTGCGCCACTTCGTGCCACACTGCAAGCTTGCACATCTGCTATTTTTGAACATTTTTGAAAAATCTTGAAAGTGTGAGAACTACTGATTTTTAGAAGGCAGAATCAGGTCTCAGGTCTTAATGGGTTTAATATGTATTTTCCAGCGACCGGACGGTGAAGATCTGGCGAGCTCGCGGTGGACTGGACAGCACCTTAGACAGCACCGACAATGCAGAGGAGGTGGCCAGCAACTGAGCGCTGGCACCCTCCTGCCGGTCACAACTGGAAGGACACTCTTGACGGCGGCTTGTGATGCAGCTGCCCTGGCCTGCACTTTGCCCCCCTCCCCACCACACCTTTAAACTACTACACCCTTCTGATCCTAACTCGATGGCCGAGCGCACAGGAAAACACTAAAAGGGGGAATCTCTCCTAACTTTAGCATAAGGTAAAACAAGCCTGGTTTTCCTCTATAAGGGGAGATGTTACTATCCATGACTTTTTGGAGATAAACCCCTCATTGCCACGTTTGTTGCTTAGTACAAATGTTTGTGCCATGGGTCACTGAATCCAAACAAAGCCACACACACGTGCATATCCTGCACTCACAAGACTTATTGCTGACAATATAGGATAAGGCTAATGCACCCACTCACTCACTCACTCACTCACTCACTCACTCACTCACTCACTCACTCACTCACTCACACACACACACACACACATACACACACACACACACACTTTAACATAATTAAGCTATCTTTGCTGCTCAGCTTATTCTGTGCTAGCATATAGCTTAACACGTGCCGATATACCCATACTACTTCAAACGATAATTGTGATGTTTTTTGGAGGAATCAGCACATATGATTGAATGAGAAAATGAGAAGGCAGAGAAATGAATAGTTGAACATGTTTTTTTTGCAGAGATAGTGGGGTTAGTAGCTGGCCTCTACAGCCCCAATCTCCTGGGAACGGAGACGATTGTTTTCTCTGCACTGTAAACAGAACCTATGTACCCCGGCCATTTCCCCTTCAAATATCAAAAGTGGCTTTATTTATGTAGAAAGAAAAAGAAGAGAAATTACCCTTCCCCCTTAAAGAAATGTCCTCTCGCTTAGTGTTTTCTTCTTCAAGTTCAAGCGGCTGCTTAAAATCGGCGACCAAAATTGTGACACATTGTCTTTAACTTGTACTGGCACTGTACTTGTGAATCAAATACATCACTATTAGCCACTCACACTTTAGCACTTGTAAAAAAAAGAAAAAGAATGATGCCTACACTACTATTACTACTACTTGTATTGTTGTTCCTTACACATTCTCTGTATGTGCAAGTACAGTGTTTAAGTGAGGATAACCACTATTTGTCATTGTGTCATTATGTGTAGCGATGTACTGTTCACTCTCACATGTACCCCCCAAACCACACAACTGGACTCAGAGCTAACACCCCAATGCTGCTAAGTTGTGTGCTCACCTCAGACTCCGACGATGAGGGCTTCTCAACGGACTCCAGGTGAGGTCCACCTGGTTATCGTAGCGATGTACTGTATATAATTGTATCTTCTTTTCTGAGAAGAGGGGCCTTTGAACTCTGCCTGTGCTGTAAGCCTAACCGTGTAGACTGACAGTCTTCCCTGGGCAAGAAATGTAACTTCATAACTCACTTTCGCTCTTATACTGTACGTACATGCCAAATTTCTTTTCAGAATAAGAAAAGAGACTGGGTTTGGCCATAGTCAAAGTCATCAGCCACCGCTGCCAAAATTTGAGTGGTATGTGGTTGGTATTCATTTCTTCTCCCTGGTCTGTCTCCCATTTCTGGTGGGACCCCCCTCCTGTGTGAATTACTAGTGGTCTCCCTCTCTTCAGCTGGTCTATTTGTGAAGATTGTGTGACGTCGCTTTTGAATGTTCAGTAGAACAGCAACCGGAGGAGGCATTAATTACAGTATGTACTGTATGTATTCAACAAACGTTGAAAAAGTGTAATGTAACTGAATGTTTTACGGGACCACCAACGCTAGAGGCAGTCTGGCAGGAGAAGCCAGAGGTCCGGAGACAGAGACGGATGCATTTGAATGGAGCCTGGCCTACATGAGGCAGCAGGTGATGTTTCAATGGCCTACTACTTGTCCTTTTGATCGTTGAGGTGTACTTAATTCAACATGTTCTGGATGAACCCTCCCCTCTTTTCCCACTGGAGTTTTAGCAGCTATTCCAAAATGGTTGACTGTAGCGATTCTAATGTCAGATGCCTGGTGAGAATAAATGTCATCTGTCAAAAACATAATTTCCTGTGTCGTCTCTCGTCTTGGTTCTGTCAGTTATTTACAGAAGTAAATGGGATGGGATACAACTATATTTTAAGCCTCGACAGTAAATTCTGGTGTTGCAGAATCGCAATTTCTGGATTTTGTACCAATTTGAAATGTTCATTTCAATTAATTTTCAAATCCTAGTTACATGGAAGCCAGTTTAATAAATGTTCTTCTATTCTGTGTTCATCCCTGCTTCACTCCCTTACATAAAACAACTCACTTTGAAGTTGATACAGAGTGTTTCAAGTAATTCCAGTACAGGAGATCCAGAGTACTCTTTGTTTTCATTCTAGACAAATCATAATCTAACCGCAGTTACCACTTGGTATACTTGAAAATCAACAGTAGTATCGAATCACTATGACTGGCAAATGAGAACCACTGTTTTCAAGTGGCATCCATCCTATTCTAACAGTGCAGAGAGTGTAAGTGACCACAAGATGGCAGTGGTACTATATTACGTATAGGGCTACCATGAATGGAATTTGCAATAATATGTAACTGAGTACTTAAATAGGCATTTCACTTTAAAAACACTTCTGGGGCCATTTTAACGTCTACTCTGGCTATTGTGTGCACCCCAGACAGTTTTTAAGTTGCTTGATTCAATATTGTATTTAGGTATTTGACATTCATTGTATCCAACAAGCCCTCTTCGTACACACCCATTGTAACTTCAAACTCCATTTTAACTCAAGTTAGATTCGTTGAAAACACCTGTCCTTGCTTCTGGTGAATGACAAGTCCAGGATGATAAGATTCATGACTATTTGTCATTTTTCTCAAATTAAATAGGAATATTCCTCATAGCCTATTTCTATATTGTCCTTTGTCTCTTGATTGTCAGGAAGGTCACACAGGTAAAACTTTAAAACCCTGTAGACAAGGGATAATACATTCAGTGAGTGATTCATGTGTTAGAAATATGATAATATTACGTTCATTAATTTCAGGCAGAAGAGGCCAGACCTGGTGGAAGATAATTTCTAACTATAGACTTTTTGGAATGTAACCATCCTTAAGTGTCCATGTCTTTTTTTAACTGCAGAATTCCTGCACACTGGAAGACAGGCAAAATGCTTAGGATAGGCTACACCTTGTCACCATGTATACAATGCACTGTATGATACCATAAATTAAGCTTAACAATAGCCCATCTTAATAACACACCAACGTGTTGACAGAAGAATAGATTATTTCATTATTACACTGTTACAACTAAATAATTGTGAATTATTTAGTTGTATTTAGTCAAGTTGTATTTAGTTAATCGTGGAGATGATGTGTATTATATACTGTATAATCTTTACTCATTTCCATGGTAACTACAGCAGGTTAGGGTATAGGTAACTCAGCTGGTCTAAATAACCCTACACTTTCATTTGTTCACTCTGCTCCTCCTGTAAGGACCATTTTCTGGAGCAGGGCCCACTTGAAAATCTTGAAACCGATCAACACTTAAATGTATCTTCAGAGCAAGTTTATTTTAATGATTGATCAATCGATTGTGTTCCGGCTTGGATCAATGGAACCACAACGTTGTAAGTAAAACTTCTTAATGTCAGTATCAAAATGAATTTTTCAAGTTTTTAAAGACAAAAAAATGTCATTTTTATTTATTTTGTACATTTTCCTATCATCTCTGTTAAGTGGAAACCTCATATGTCCAAAACTGTTACTTTTCAGGATTCAAATTAAAAAATAGCAAAAGTAGCAGATCGACAAGCTCTAAGCGCGTCGCTTCCATACTTTTGTGTGACGCTGTAGTATGATCATCAAGTAGGGTATTCATTTATGAAAAAACACAAAAGGTTAAAATATGGAGATAAGAGGTTTCTGCCCGACAGCAGCGATATTAATGTTATATTATCAGTAGTATCATCACTATTATCTTAGTATTTTGTTTGTTATTTGGGGGGCCACTTGCTATACCCTTGCGACCCACCAGTGGACCCCGGGCCACAGGTTGAGAACCACTGGGCTAAACCACAAGGCTTTCAATTATCACATGACTATGCAGGTCTAATATTGATTAGGATCTCCTTTTAGCTAAACATCATCATCATTCATTAGGCTAGTAGGCTACTGATAAACACAACAACCCTTAAATAGCTTTTTTTTGGCAGGAGTGTATAAAGGAAATATTGTTTAGTAGGGAAATGCCAATATATTATTTTGTCATGTGATATTATGCATAAGGGTGGGTGGTGCACTGGTGCAGAAAACATGTCCTCGTACAACCTTGCCGTAGCGCCATAATCCTCAGTGGGGCGCTGTATCTCCAGACATTCACTGAGAGTGCTTTAACGAAAATGTATAGACAAACTCAATGAACCTTGTCTTGACCATATATCTATAGGCGCTATGAAATCACATGGTGTCAAAACTTAACTTAAAGTGACGTGTACATGCATGTCGACAACAAGCTGCACTTGCATTATTTTGTAAAACACATACAATGCATAGATATGCCTATTGGCACAGTAGTCATGTTTTCATAGGAGTATTAGCATAGTCATGTTGATTCATGACACGTGGATAGCTAGAGGCTACGTAGCTTACAAATATAATATGTATAGTAATATATAATAATGTATAAAGTGAATAGGCCTAGATGTAGGCTAGTTTACGTAGGCCTATATGTGTTGGTGTATAAATAGCCTGCTATAATGTGATAAGGACATAATTATAGCTATAGGTAGGCTAGGCTATATGTAATTATAATGAGTATAGCAGTCTGTGTTCATGTGTATAATATAATTGTGTGTGTGTGTGTGTGTGTGTGTGTGTGTGTGTGTGTGTGTGTGTGTGTGTGTGTGTGTGTGTGTGTGTGTGTGTGTGTGTGTGTGTACACAAGCAAAAAAGCAAGTGTGTGTGTGTGTGTGTGTGTACACACAAGCAAAAAAGCATGTGTGTGTGTGTGTGTGTGTGTGTGTGTGTGTGTGTGTGTGTGTGTGTGTGTGTGTGTGTGTCAACAATTTTCAAATAGCTGAGGGTTAAAGTGGTTAAACTGATTTCTGATGCTATACAAACACATTTTGCGAGGGACCCCCTGGAACAAACCCATGCAAGGAGGACCCCTGGGCTGGGGCGGTCCCCGGACCCAGCTTTGAGAACCACTGAGTGAATGATAGAATACATAGACCGACATAGAGCTGAGCATTGAGGTGACGTTTGAAGCGGGGGGGCGGTCTATGTACAAGTGTTCAGTCGGGCTCTGCTTCTCATTCATGCAGGGCTCGTATCATAGCGCACACACACACACACACACACACACACACCCTCAGTCACAACAGATCAGCCTCATCGACCGTCTCAAACACACACACACGTCCATCCAGTCCCATTTGTAGATCTGCGAGGCCAGCACTAAGTGGACGGCTTGGTGAGTAACGTAACGTTCTTAATAACTTCTCCTTTTTGATCCTTTCCTTTCCTTCCGCGTCTCTGTGCTGCTGTGCTAGGTGCAGTGTTGCCACGTCCGCTTATTATAAGCGACGTTGGGCTTATTTTTCTGTAAAGTTGCTTGTAAAATATTGATAGTTTTGCGGGTTGCGTTTTTTTTGGGCTTCATGTTTCTTATTTTGGGGTTTGCTTCCTAAATGTTGTTTAAAACAGTGTTTTTTCAAACTTCTCTTGTCCAAGGACACCCAAATTAATGTATTTGTCCACGGACCCTCGCCCTCCCCCATATCAATAAGTATTTTGTGACCCCTGTCATGTCCCAGACCCAGATTACTGTTAAAATGTAAAACATAAAAAAAAGTATTCAAAATGTTTAACTTTTTTTCCCCCAAGATTTTTTTTAAAATAGCAGATCTCTTGTAGATCGGCTATTTTCAAATATCCGCCGCTCATGGCCTATAAGGTAGCCTTTTTGGGCTTGTTTTCATAGACCTAGTTGCTTATTACTCTCGCAATATCTGGCAACACTGCTCTGTGGTGCCGAAGCTACGCATATCATCATGGCTGCAGGGGTCGAAAGAAGGTCTAAAAAACATAGACATACGGTGTAATAACAACATTCATCTACGTTCAGACAGGCATTCACAGTGTTTACGTTGATAACTGTCTCACATCATGTGTGATTAGTGTGAATAACGTCCTCGTATGGCCTAGTATAGCTATAGTTGGTAATCCAGGGCAATGGGGGGGGAAACAAAGTTTATTTATGTGCAGAATGATCAACAATGTCCCTTATTGTTTATGATGAAAGCAGCACCACAGTGTTAACATGTGACATTCCTCTGTTTTCACATGCACTTGGTTGGTTTACGTGGCCCTTATTATGTTTTTAAAAGGCCTATAATTACATAGACTGTTGCTGAAAAAGCATTTAACTTAGTGCTCTAATGCATGTTGATATGATACGGCAAACTTAACTATAACAATACAATATAGCCTACATTTGTGGGCAAAAGTCCCAAGTTAAGGTCATTTACTCACAAACCCTTTGTGGTTAGGGCCATGAAGTTATTGGGTCAAAGCAGGGGGGCACGTTCCACCTGTTTTTACTGTCTGCTACCTGAGGTGACAGTAACAACGCCCCAGGGGTGACACCTCTTCAGAATCACCTCAGTGAAGGTTAGTGGATGGATGGAAGCCCATTCGTCCATGGAGTCCTGTGCAGGAGGAGCATCATAAAGTGACCTGCCACTTGTCTTGCGTAGGCTATTTATGAGATTATGGAAATGATGATTTGTTGAGTCAGGGTCAGGGAGGTCGTGCAAACCCAAACACGGACCACGACCAATAGGTTTGGCATATACTGCATAACTGGAAATCTATTGTATAGTTCATATTCCAATGCTGGAATAAGTTGTATTACATATTTATATGAAGGCTACTAACAATCATGCTGCTGATCAGAAAATGAACTGATATTAAAACCTTGGTGTAGGCTGGTTGGAGGAGCTTTACCGAGGTTAGAAGACGTGGTGGGGGTGTCTGACACATTTCCCCCCGTCGTTCTGGTCTTAAACCAGTTTTAGTACACGTCGGTCCAGAAGTAAAGAAACAAACCGGTTAAAGGGGTAGTTCACCCAATAAATTACTTATTTTCTGTCAATTACACACCCCATGAAGCATTGAATTCTCGAATTCATGCTCCCTACATTTTTTGGGTGAACTACTCCTTTAAATGGCATACTCTGATCTTACAAAAAAAACACCTCCCATATAAACACTATGTTGTGTGAAACCGCCATGGGGCATCATTGCGACACCAGTTGTTTATTTGGTGAATGAATCAGAATGCATCGTCGCCGGTAGATCAGAGTTTTTTGCCCCGGCACACCGCTGCGACCTTTCCCCTAGTTTCCAGCAGCACAGGCGGATCATGTGATGCTATGGAACCGGCTGCATGGGGGAAGGGAATAGGGAAAGGCACCGGCTGCCTGCTGAAAAGGCACCTCAATGCCCTCGCTGCTCATTTAACTCTGCAGAGGGTAGCGGTAGCCTACCAATTAAACGGAACCAAATGGACCAGGGGGGGTCATCGCCATGCTGGCTTGTGGTGGACTTTTTTTTTGCCATGGACATACAAAATGAGTAGACAAACACATACAATGACCATTACAGATCTGTAACTTATGGGAATCCTTGAAAAGAGGACTCATAATGTGCCGTACATAGTGTCATAGTAAATAAGTGTCATACATATTGAAGAAAACCTGGAGACTGATATTCAGTAATTGGGTGTTATGGTCAAAATAAGAACATTATAATGGTGTGTAAGAAACAAAAAAAATCTAAAATCTGCCACGGACACATTTGTCCATGTACGGACTACGGACATATAGACGACCCCTGAAATGGACCCGTCAAGCCTTATGGGTCCATTTGGTTCAATTTGGTACCATCAGAGTTACATGCTGATGATGGGGCGAAACCATTGCAGAGAGATGCTGTATTGACCTAAAGGAGAATGCACATCCAAGTGGTAATACTGAGTAATTGCTGAGTAATTACTCTCTATGGTTGAGGTGGAGGAGAAGCATGCAGGCCAGGGTCAGGAGAGTGCATTGGGTTAGTGTGACCAGTGTGTGTGGGATTGCAAATAGACATACAACAGCTTTGTTGGATATTTATCTGTGTCTTCTGTTTATCATCTACAGAGTAATAATATGGGCATATAGGGGGGAAAGCCCATAGCACTGCACTGGCCTATAGTGGCACATACATAAGTAGAAAACCTCCTAAAATACTATAGATCTTTCTCTCTGTCTGTTGAGTTGACCTCTGCTATCTCAGGCCTTGGGCAATATCAGAAGAACCTTCGACTTAAAGGCATAGTATGTAACTTTGCCCAGTGTTTACATACCAAAACAATAACTCATTGTTTTACCTCTATTCCAGCAGGCATCAGCCACTGGAGTAGTGTGGTGGTGTTTACCTGCAGAAACACACTGCCGCCTCGCTGTATTTTGATGTTTTCATTGTTCATTGTTTCATTGTTGTTTATGGGGGTGTTTTTTTGGTTTACCAAAACAAAATACAAAAAACATATATTCATTGTGTTGTGTTTACTGTTAACACAGCTAAGCTTGTAAATCTGCCATTTTCACTCTTTTTTTCTTTTTTAATAAGCGGTCTTTAATCGTAATCGAGGCAAAGGTTTGAAATCATTGGGATAGTGTGTGTGTGTGTGTGTGTGTGTGTGTGTGTGTGTGTGTGTGTGTGTGTGTGTGTGTGTGTGTGTGTGTGTGTGTGTGTGTGTGTGTGTGTGTGTGTGTGTGTGTGTGTGTGTGTGTGTGTGTGTGTGTGTGTGTGTGTGTGTTTGTTTGCCTGCGTGTGTGTGCCTGTACTGTATAGCATTTTACAAACTAAGAATAATCAAAACAGAACATTGTAGGAAGGCCTGAATGGTTAGCATAATTGTACCCTGACCAGGCATGTAGCCTGGTCAGTTCAGATATACAGTCTATGGTTCAGATATGGCATATACACACGCACACGCACGCACGCACGCACACACGCAAGCGCACGCACGCACATACAGTCGAGTTGACGGAAATACTAGCGGACCTAGTATGGAGCTCTGGGGGACCCCGGTCAACTAGTCTTATTGGGTTTAAGTGGTGAATTAGATGTTGAATTATTCAGACATGGACATCATAAAGTACTGTGGTGGACAGAATTCATATAAGAGTCATTGCGGTATTGATTATATTTAACCCATTAAGACAAGGAAAAGCATCTGTGTCATTTCTTTGGCTATTAAAACAAGACCAGGAGACCTGGTTCTGCCAGACCCAGAATAACCGACGTCCCTTTTATGCCCATGTATGGACGAAACGGGGACGAAATTCTGTGTCTTTTATGCCCATGTATGGACGAAATGGACCGAGGTCCCTTTTATGCCCATGTATAGACGAAAGAGGGACAAAGCCTCATGTAGGCCGACCCCTTGGGTCTGGCAAAAATACCAGATATACAAGCTCATAGCGTAGCACTCCGAGCTTGTAGATCTGCTATTTTTGAAAAATTCTCAAAATATTTTGTTCCAGGAATCCCCCAGAAGCAAAGATTTGAGTAATCTTAAAGTCTTAATGGCTTAATGTACTTGTCAATTCTAAGTTGGGTAGTGAAGATGCAGATTGCCACCCTCTCTCCAGGGGAGTGAGATCATCACCTGTTCTTCCGTATGTGGCAGTACACAAACCCCTAAAAAAGGTTACAGCAGCTGATTCACACCACCTACTGTATTTCTATGTATACTGTATACTTGTATAGCTAGTAAAACAACCCTGTCAGGAGGAGGAGGAGGACTGGCCAGCTGTTCTTGTCTGACTCTGAGAACACAGTTCTCTGTGTATAACATTTGTATTGGGAATCTCTCGGCCAAGAGGTCTCTCTATATCTGAGATGAAGTTTGAAAAGATAGAGATCAATTACTGACATGCAGAACTTCTTAGTAACTTTTGAGACTTCGATTTAGAGTATCGGGCATCTTTTAAAAAAAAATCAAGAAAACACAAAATTCCAGATGGTTTTATTTTCATTTGCCAAGTTCATTATTTACCTGGTATCCTATAATCTGAGTTCCCTGTATAGTTTTGTGCAGATTGTTATTCGATAGCGTATTGTTTAGACTCATGCCAGGTTCATTGTTTACCTGGTATCCTATAGTTTCACTGTGTAGATTTTCTTCTTCTTTTTTGGTGCGGCAAACTACACAGTAGCCTACATAGGCATGACCCCTTTAGACTTTGCCCTTGACTAACACCTGTAGACTGAATGAGGGGCTTTCCAGAGGTATGTGCTAAACCAGTGGTTCTCGACCTGTGGGTTGGGACCCCAGGCGGGTCCCCACATGATTTCTGGGGGGTCCCCAGATGACAATGAAGTGACAATTGACTTTTAAGACCTTTTTAACATCTCGAAAAAGAAAAGACCATTACTGCATCAAAATTAATCAACAGACTTACTATACAAACTGGCCAAACATTGGCCAAATTGTCAAATAATATAAGATATAAAATAGAATTGAAAATAGCCGAACTACAAGCTCACAACGCGAGCTTGTAGATCTGCTATTTTCACAGTATTTATCTGTGGAACCGAGTCAAACTAAATGTAATGCCTCAACTCAAAGATGATTATTTTGGAGGGTCCCCAGTTCAAATAAGATTATTTTGAGGGGTCGCGGGCTGAAAAGGTTGAGAACCACTGAGCTAAACGACTATTTCCTATCAGTCTCACACACCCACAGTGAAAAGAAAGTTATACGTTGTAGGCTCTGGAACACACATCTATTGTTTCTATTTTAGTGTAAGTACACAATAAGCTAGATTCAGCTAATTGACTAGAGATGTTTACCCGTGTCAATTACGGGTAGTAGGACATAAGGCTGGGCAATACATCGATATTATATGATCGATATCATGATATGAGACTACATATTGTCTGTGATTTTGGATATCATAATATTGTGATATGGCATAAGTGCTACAATAAAGTCAGAACATTTTCAGAACTTACCTGACTGTTCAATCTCTATTATTTGCCTTTACCCTCTTAGTTATTATATAGGCATATTGATTATTATTTATTTAAAAGAGGTAATTGTGTAAATATTTTATGAAAGCACCCCCACGATATAATCACAATATTGATATCTAGGTATTTGATCAAAAATATTGTGATATTAGATTTTTTCCATATTGACCAGCCCTAGTAAGATGCGCATCCTGATACATACACACAGTACAGTACATACAGTCATATGTTGATACCGCGTTGGCCATTGGGATCGTAGGTCAACATCGCTGCCATATATTGGTAGCCATAACTGCAAGAAATGTGCCTGTGTCATCAAGGAGACATTTTATAAACATTACTGTCACTATCTAAGATGGTATTTTGGTATGAAAACCCTATTTTTTAAATCTAACCAAGTTGATCATTCATAGCATAACTACATGTGTCTTGCATTTGTAACAAACCAAGACGCTTGAAAATCGGTTGGGAATTCAGCCAGTTATGGTGATTTTAATTGTGGACTCGGAGAGACCTTCCGATTCAATAGACATACTGTACTTGGGGCATAGCATGCATTAGGAGGTGCGGCTTCCCATATATGGTGGCTGCGTCATTGACACAGTTCAACAGCAGTGACACAGTAATTATATACACAGTCTCCACGTGTATCTGTGGGCCCTGGAATAGACCTAATAGTGTCTGAGACGATGGCCTTTTGGCCTTTTAACTCCTTGTAGTGTTGTAACCCTCCTGCTTTCAAATCCAATCACATTATTGCTCGCTCAGATGCTCAGCCCTAGATTACATCATGGAATTGAGTTAGCTGTCGTTGTAGTTGTTGAATCCTAGCGGCTTTGATTTCGAGGAACAGGAGCTGAGAGATGGATATGAGTGTTCTGCCCATGTACAATTCATTTGTCATTTCTCATATTCCCACAGCTCGCCTACATACTCTGTGTGACCTGCACTCGCAATGGCAGCGATCATTCGTGAGAGAAAAAGTCACCGGATGTCGTTCATTTCCAAAGAGCACGGCAACGAGGAGACAGAGGGTGAAATTTCGCCTTTGACTTTTTGCAAACAAGCAGCGACACTGGTGGCTAATCAGAGGGTAGATGTGCTCATATGGCGTTCTGCTGCTGCTGCAAAAAATATTTCACTGTCAGTCACAAAATAGAGGGCAATCCATCTACAGTATATGTTATGTTTGTCAACCATATGGAGGAAACATGGGGACAATGAACCTTTCCCGTCTTATTTGACATGTCCGTCCATTTACAGGGAAATAAATAAAGGGAATGAGACAGAATTCAGAGTTTGTTGAACCCCCTGAGAAGTTTAATTTAATAAATTAATGTAGCTGTTAATCGCTGTTTGAAAGTTTCTTCCGGGTTGAATGGTAATGGACAGACAACAACGTTCACAGGCAAAGAGTTAAACGTTTCATCATGCATACGAGAGAGACAAGTTACTCAGCGACTTGGTGACATACAAAGTCTTGGGGGCGGCCATAGCTTGGTAATCAGAAGGTCACCTGGTCTATGTGTTGTTGTAAGTGTCCCTGAGTAGGACACTTACATCCCTAACTGCTCCAATGAGGAGACAGAACTCACACAGGATACAGGATAAACAAGTGAAATTGGAAGTGATGACACAAAGAAATGAGCAGACACAATTGGAACTGGTACACTATAAAACTGAAGCTGATAAATGGGTACTCTCTCCTGATTGGATGCAGTTGGCAACCCACCTGAAAACGTATTCCCCCCACCTCGAGCTCTCATCATAAACCATCTGATTAGCTGATGTAAGTGCAGGGTAACACAGAAACACATGGCATCCTGACATCAGGAAGGGAAATCCAAATGATTTGACCTGGCTGTGTTAACTCTATCTCCTGAATTTGACAATCGTGAACGTTGCACAGCAAGAGCTGCATGTTTGCTGGGTACAATGGTACATGTGAGGCATTGAATAGATGAGTTGGTAGTAGGATGGAAGCTTATGTTGTTAATTCATCATTTGTACTTTTTATTAACCACATTAATGGTATTATGTTTTTATTAAAAAAAAAGAAATGAGAAGAAAGAAAAATATTATTGAAATGCAAACATCTCATCTATTGGGGGATCTATACTTGATCCCCTCCATTTCCCCCTCTACACCAAATATCTTCGGCAAAAATTGCAGATTTACAAGCTCACTGGTATTTTTTGCTATTCATCGTATGAGGAAGTATACTGGCAGTGGTTCTCTAAATGCGGTCCGGAGATTAATTGTTATCTTGTGATCCGGTACCAACCACGATGCACCTGTCAATGTGTGTGTCCCATCCATAGCCTATATACGTTCATTGAAGTTGACATGTTTTTCAAAAATACTTTATTCATAACTAAAATACAAGGACACAGCCTGAGTCTGACTCGAGTTTTAGGGTCACAATCATTCCATCTCCAGGAGACTGTAGTTTAGAATATATCCTATAGCCCGAAGGGACAGCCATGGGTTTTATTGGTTGTTGTTGGTTGTCAGGGCGATATCACAACTAATCGATGGACGGGCTCTGCCTGGCCTCGTCCACAGCAGGTTGTGGTGACAGCGTGGTGTGTCAATATAATATGAAAACAAATCAATTGACCAAAACCCAAACACTATTTTTAGAAGTGAGGGGAACGCCGCTCCCCATCCACTTACACCCCTGGTTAGTCACCAGCCTGTATACTGTACTGTACTTTGCTCCGCTAACGTCCATGTGTTTCGTGCCCCCTCCCCCAGTGACCCAGTGCAGCAGCAGCCACCATGGCAGAAGCTCACCAGGCGGTGGCTTTCCAGTTCTCCGTCACCCCCGATGGCATCGACGTACAGCTGTGCCACGAGGCCCTGCGGCAGATCTACCTCTCCGGTCTCCACTCCTGGAAAAAGAGGTTCATTCGCTTCAAGGTGAGAAGAAGAGCCACTAGGCGTGAGAGTGAAGACCTCAGAGCTTTGCTGCAACAACAGACTTCTCACTTAAAGCACAATTTAAACCGTGGGAGAGGGTTTGGGTTGTGTAGTTACCTTGCCATGATGTAACTCCAAATATTGGCGAGATAACATCAGCAGTTGCTCCGTAGATTAAAAATGGATGATTCAGTATTCTCCCCATTGAGTTACATTGCACGGTGAAACAGTTGTCAAAGTCACACATAGTAGTATAAATGAACACAAATAACCATTAATTTCCCCCTGTACTGTTTACAATTAGTAGTAAGTAAGATGTTTTACATGCATCTTATATTGTCTCTGTCGGTATGTCCAAAACTGGTTACTTCGCGCCGCGTTGCGAGCTTGCAGATCTGCTACTTTTGATGCTTTCGTGTGACGCTGTAGTATGAGATAAGAGGTTTCTGACCGATAGCGACGATATGTTTCTTACATGCTCAATAACAAACATTCTCGGTCAAGGAAGCATACTGTACCTTTGGGATCTTCTTCCTAATTAAAATTGTAAAATCAAAGTTAAAAAATGTTTCCACAACAAACACTGAACTGGGTTAGTAACTGCATACATTGGCAGAATCCAGTTTGTTCGCATTCATTTGTGTGCTAGAATTGGGCCTTTCAGATCTGTTTCATCATGGCAAGGGACTGATGGGTTTCTCAATGCTGTTGAGAAATGTGTTTCTTTCTTTATTGACTGGGGTCATGATGTGGAGATACAGTACGTTATGTCTGCCTGTTTGGATCAAATAAATCCATCAACTGCCACACAGAGGAAGCTCAGGCATCTAGTGAACGCACACCCACATGACATGACTCACGCGCGACGCGACGGTAACCTTCCTGTCTGTTCTTTGTGTTCTAGCCTTTGGCCTATTTATCTCATCTGTTTACACACACACACAGACACGCTGAATCATCCCGACCCTCTGACATGCTAACGTTTTCACATACAACGACCCTGTGGCTGTTTATCTGATTGATAACCCCTGACTCACAGGTAGCAGCATTATGATCCACAAAACTGCTTTTATCGTCGCTGTCGGGTGGGAACATTGTACGTGCATTACGTATTATGTTATGAAAATATATTATTGTTAATTTATAAATTGATTATTTTGATAACCCTTTATACTTGAGTGAAACAGACCTGAGTTGGCTCTGTATTTGGTCTGCTCTTGTTTTCTCCCATACCAAATCTCAGAAATAGCCGATCTACAAGCTCGTATCAGCTAATTCTGGGCGAATCATCTCCCCAGAAACACAGAGTAAAATGACCACAAACAAGTTTGAAAGTGAAATGTTGAGGTACTTTTACTTTACATGAGCATTTCCATTTTTCGATAATTCATACTTGTACTCAACTACCATCTCAGGGGCTAATATTGTACTTTTTACTTGTTGGGGGTTCAAGTGGTTAACTGTTGCACGACCCCTAAACCATGTGTTGTTTTTCTGTTCCACAGAATGGGGTAATGACTGGCGTTTACCCGGGCAGCCCTGGCGGGTTCATGGTGGTGGTGGTGTCCTACATGTCCTACAATAAATATAACCTGCTGGATCCCTCTCTGGGAATGTTTGCCAAGCTGGGCCGACACATACCTGTTGGGTAAGGCTGCTGATAAGACAAGCCCGGCACTGGTGACCCGGTTGCCACTATACATTCTGTTTTGTCTGTGCTAATAAGGTAGGGGTCTGGATCAGTAAAAGGCCCCTAGTTAAGTGGTTCTCTAATTTGGGTCCGGGGTCCTTGAGTGGGTAACAGGGAGTCCCCAACAAAATTCTTTAATATAGCATCCAAAATCAGTTTTAAGACACAGTCGCAATGTTTTTGCGACAGTGGCAACGAAAAACTCCTTAACTGGAAGAAACGTCAGGCATACCCAGTATCTAGGGTATGCCGCCATCTGCCTCGACCGTGGAGGGGGAAAGACAGATAAGAGAGAGATACTATACAAGCAGTAGCAACAATAGCAGCAACAACAATAACACTTTCACAGCAATAACAGTAAGTAGTAGCAACAGCAGTACTAAGAGCTATCACAGCAATAACAATAATAGCAGGTATAAAAGTAGTATACGGTAATATAATTCTGGCTTCTTATAAGGCACAATGAGCTCTTTAAGATACACTGGAGCTTTCTAGGTGAGGAGAATTTAAAATTCTATTCTGTATATAACCTGGAGCCAGTGCAGAGAGGCTAATGAAGGAGAGATGTGATCTCTTTTTCTAGTTCCTGCAGTACACGCATAGCAGCATTCTGGACCAGCTGGACAGTCTTTAGAGACTTATCAGGCCAGCCTGATAATAACGAGTTACAATAATCCAGCCTACAGTCGATGTAACGAATGTATCTTTTGGGGCTCAAGCTGGAAAAGCTTGGGGGAAACCCTGCTTCTTTACTCTTTGCTGGTTCATTTTGTTTATGTTAATATTGTATAATGTTTTCACTTGTACTGTACACGCGTACTGTACATGATTTCTGTGTTTCTTATCAGTGGTGTAGTGTATAATCCTTTAGGTCAAGGGCACTGTTTATGAAAGCATTGTTATGAATATACACCCTCAGGCATTTCATTGTAGTTAACGTTGTGAGGTCAATGTTCCACCTGATAGTATTTTGGTTTGGCTTTAGAGATTAGTTTATTGCTGCGTGTCAGGCCTATAAAACACATCACCAAGGCTTGCGTGGGCACACAGAGTATCATAAGTTTGATTAGTCATTACTTAACATCAAAAAGGAGTTTATTCCACTCTAGATAAATCACTATCTTTGTGACATAATTATTATATGATTACTTCCTCCTCTTTGAACTGCAAGATAGACACACACACACACACACACACACACACACACACACACACACACACACACACACACACACACACACACACACACACACAGATTGTGCTTGGACTGACCAAGTTTTCTTTTAACGCAATGCTATTTTTGAAAAAGGGTTTAAGTGAAAGTGGTTAAGTGGGTTTTACGAATATTTAACCAATGCAAAGTATTACCAGGAGTGACTAAATAACTACAATAGAGCACATTTCAATTTTCTGAAAAGTAACAGTTTTGGACATACAAGGTTTGCACCTGACATTGATGATAAGTGGGCTTAAGTGGTTATAAGCAATGTTTGCGAACTCCGACCCTGTCCATGACATTTTTCTCCTTCCCTCTTTTCTCCATCCATCTTCTGTCGACTCCAGGCGCTACATGTCCACAGACACCCAGAAGATAGTGGGTGGGGTGCTGGTGGGCACTGGTCTGTGGGTCACCATCATCTTCATCATGAGGAACGCCCTCAAGTCCCTGCTGTCGTGGCACGGCTGGATGTACGCCCGCCACGGCTCTGTGTCCTTTTC
The DNA here is from genome assembly GCF_963454915.1 of Gymnoscopelus microlampas. Taxonomy (NCBI): domain Eukaryota; kingdom Metazoa; phylum Chordata; class Actinopteri; order Myctophiformes; family Myctophidae; genus Gymnoscopelus; species Gymnoscopelus microlampas. The sequence goes on from NC_139943.1 coordinate 29,488,294, forward strand.
CACAAAACTCTGGATGGTGAGACAAGGACCTGGGGAGTACGCGGGTTAGACCTGGGGTTTTTCAAACCGTTTCATGTCACAGACCCCCAAATGGAATTCCATTAGACCATGGACCCTCCCCATTTCAATTGTTTCTGTCCTAGCGACCATTGAAATGGAAACAATATTATTTTTGGCAAATCTGTGTTATGTTGTTCTGTCTAACATTGATCTTGTGAAGCACAATTCTTGTTAATGGCTTAGTATTTTTAAAAGATTGCTACTTTCATTTGTCGGCACACTAGGATATGCACACAAGTTGCCAGTCTGTATAGGGCGACTTCACCACTGAGCACTTTACTACTGATTTGCCTGACTGTGTTCATAAACTGCACACATATACTTACTATTGATAGCTAAAGATGAGGCCACACAGCTTTTACACTCTGTCTTGATTTGGAGTGTAGCCTAAAGGTTGTTACACACCGGGGCGATTTTTTCGTGCGAATAATGCGTTTTTTTTTAAAACCTTATAAAGTCAATGGCTCCGTACATGGAGCGAAAAAGCGAAAAAGCGAAGCGAAAAAGCGTCTTTTAATTATTCGGAACGAGTCCGAATTTTGCGTATATTCGCTATTTTCGCCGGTTCGCCCCGGTGTGTAACAACCTTAATCATTCCAGATGAAATTAATTATACTGTAATTAAACTACTCATCATTTGGCTGGGGGTAACTGGACCCCACTTTGAAAACCTCTGGCTTAGACCATTATCAGTGAAGCATTTATGCCCACTAGAATAGCATTTATAGCATCGTAGCATCACGTCATACAGTCTCTGGCCCCACCAATATTTCAGTTATTGGGCACGATACTCTCCCAATGGAGCATAATTCACTTTCGAATCCAGTGAAGGCACAACCTATGGGAGCCATTGTCAGAGCATCTGAGAGCCTGGTGTACATTATCTTTTGAAGCATATTAGGCCATTGTTCATGTATCTGTTCTTGTGACTTGGAGAGGATGTATAAGATTATCTTGTTGCAGGGATGCCTTAATCACTTTATTTTGTTAACACATAACACCCATGATAATCTAAATCAGAGTTTACAAGGTGTTCCTTCAAGTCATGCAGAAGACCAGCAAAAGTACTCGACACATAGCTTATAGTGTTTTTTTGTGTGATTACATTTTGTATCCGTGTTAGCCTATCTAAGGATACAACTGATTCTTTGTGTGTGCCACTGTGTATGTCTCCAAGGAAGGACTATGTCCCGAGCTAGTGGTCTTGTTCATTTTAACCCCCTGGTTAACAATTTACAGTTTAGGCATATAGCAAACTCTCATATCCGGAGTGAATTACAAGTGCAACCCTATATATTTAAGCTTTATATCCTTCAGGGTAGTAGTTCTAAAAGTAGGGGTCCGGGGACTCGCAGGGGTCCTTGAGGGGGTTCCAGGGGGCCCCCAGCATCATATAAAGCATCAAAATCAGTCTAACCACTTTAACCCTATTTGACAACTCTTGAATGTTTTGGGGATAATCTGGAATATTTTTTGAAACATTTTAATAACACAAATATTGTGTCGGTCCACTGCAAAATACATGTTGTCAAATACAGGTTGTTATGCGAAGGCTAATTTAACCCCTCCATTCATTTTTCTCTCTCCTTGTCTCCCCCTCCCTGCTATGCTCTTTCAGGTGTTGGTGAAATTGTTCTCTGGCAGGAAGCCCATGCTGTACAGCTTCCAGAACTCCCTGCCTCGACTGCCTGTCCCTCCTGTCAAGGACACCTGCAGAAGAGTGAGTTCCACCTGTACTGTCACCTAAAGGCAATAGTGGACAAAGTATTCAACCGACCCCAGTACTTGAGTCAAAGTATAAATACTCCTGGTCAATTATTACTCGAGTACAAGTGAACGTTGCTCTGTCAAATTTGTACTTAAAACGTTAAAGTGCTTGAGTACTTGATTTAAAAAAAAATACTTAAGTGTTCAAAGGTACACACTTTAAAAAATACTTAAGTATTCAAAAGTAAAAGTTATAATATCAATGCATTGCTGTATTGAAACTTTGACAAGATTTTCCAGACATTTTCGAAAGATATTGGTGCGTTGTGAGCTTATAAATCTGCTATTTTCATTATAGGGTTTAAGAAGTTTATTCGTAATGTATTATTAGAAATTATTAGAAATGTAGTGGAGTCAAAAGTACAATATTTATATTTGAGATTGTTTGAGAAGTATCCAAAACTGCAAATACTCAAGTTAAGTACATATACAAAATGTATTGTACTTAAGTACAGTACTCAAGTAAAAGTACTTTGTTACTGTCCACCACTGCCTGCAAGGAGAGGATAGCATGTGAGCCATGCTTGGAAAAGAGCCTAGTCATCATATTGATTTAACTCATCTTTTGTCCTTTCTGCACTCTGTATCCCTTTGTAGTTGTAAAAATGACAAATCATTTTGTCACGAGTAGGGTAATAATAGCCCATGTGGCGTCATCAATCAAAAAGGGTATTATTCTGTTTTTATTGGAAGATGTTGTGGAATTCAGTCTTGTGTTTTTCATGGCAGCCCTTTTTTCCCGCTAAAGATGGACCTGAGTAATCCGATCACTTGTGTAGTGCCAAAGCTCTTATTTAAAGAAACCAAACACCACTCTCTACTTGAGAATATCCAGAGTCACAGCTCAACAGACATGAACAAGGTTCATGTTGAGTTTTTCAAACCCAAGCATGTGATTAAACCATGCGAGATAAACTCAGGGTAGGCTTTCAATTAGAAACCCAGGGGGGAGGGATAGAAGGATATTGTTGCCTAGGGTATTAACAACTAAACACAAATCCGTCCACTGATTATTATCTGCCAAGAAAACAAAGCCGAGACATGGCCAGTTTTTCTGGCCGATCTGCTCATCTGTCATTAAACCGGTTGAGTTGAGCTCTTTGTGTTCAGCTCATTGTCTTCACTAAACTAATTGAACACGTTTTTTTGCAGTACCTGGAGTCAGCCCGCCCTCTGATGGATGATGACCAGTATGCTCGCATGGAGGGCCTGGCTAAGGACTTTGAGAAGACCCTGGGACCCAGACTACAGTGGTACCTCAAACTCAAGTCCTGGTGGGCGTCCAACTACGTAAGTTTGGAAGTTTCTTTTCTTCGCTTCTAAATGACGCTGTTGCTCATACTTTGCTCACAGATTAGCGTAGAATATTGTTGCTGTCAGGCAGAAACCTTGTAACTCCATAATTTCAACGTTTTTTTGGGGGGTAAATGAATGCCCTACTTCGTCATACTACAGTGTCACACTAAAGTAGCAAAAATGTCTCACAACGCACCACATCTATTTTTGCTATTCTTGAAAATAAAGTGAAAGTGACAGTTTAGTCTGATCGTGGGTTTTATAAATATTAAACCAATGAAAAGTATTAATAAGAGCTTGTGACTAATTACTAACTACATTAGGATCTATTGGAACACAGGTAAAAAATAATCCATTTCTTGAAAAGTAACTGTTTTGGACATGAGAGGTTTCTGACCGACGGCGACGGTATGAAAACAACAAATCCCCCATGTGACTGATGGGGTCATGTTTCTCTTCTTGTTGTGGCTCTCAGGTCAGTGACTGGTGGGAAGAGTACATCTACCTGCGTGGCCGTGGGCCCATCATGGTTAACAGCAACTATTATGCCATGGTAAGACTTCTCACCCTATATGTATGGCTGTTTTCGCTGCATGAAGTCTGTGTCTGGGTCATTATTACATTATTACTATACACTGTTCATTTGGTGAAGTTGGCTGCCTTATTTGTTTTCATTTTTTTGCAGGGGGGGTGGCTTTTCTGCCTTTATTGATAGTACACAGTGGAGATAGACATTAAACAGGGAGAGAGAGACAGAGTGACACGCAGCAAAGGTCGTCGGCATTACAGCCTACATGTGGTATGCGCCTGGACCGCTAGGCCAGTGGGTGCTCCCGGCTGCCTTATTTCTTTCTCATGCTCTGTTCACTGTCAGCTACAAAAGATACAAAGTGACGCAGCATATATCGCCGAGTCGCTGTTGAGGTGTTGATCAACACGCTTTGTGGCGTCGACATGCGTCGAGATGAGTGAGTCTGGCTTCCATTGAAAATGAATGGTAGCCTGTAGCTTTGTATCTTCATGTTGCCGGCTTCCATTGAAAAATGAATGGTAGCCTGTAGCTTTGTAGCTGTCAGTGTGAACAGAGCACTATTCTGCCTTATTCATTATCCACTTCACTATAGTATGTCAGGAATGGGGCTGCAGTACCATCACCAGAGTCCCCCTGGAGGGCTCATTATAACTGAAAACCTACTAGCATGGGAATTGCTCATCACCTGTGTTGGCGTGTTTACAGTTGCAGCGTTTTTCCACCTTGACTTTTAATTTGTGCAATAAGAAGAGCTATGTTTGTTGACCCAGAGAAGCCACCCACCCACCCATATCCATAGCAACTGTCTTGCATTGAGAGCACTCTATTATTATGTCATCTGATGTGAGACTTTGGTTCTCTGTCTGAATGAGGCAGACAGTAGACTGCACTGTTAACAGTAGCACACCAGGCATGGGTCATTGTTCACAGAGACACACAGACGCTTGTGGGCGTGCGTGCGTGTGTGCGTGCGTGCGGGCGTGCGTGCGTAGGCATTCATGCTAGTCATTGTTTTTTGGTTTTTCATTTCTGACCAAGTCTGCATCTGCCTGCTCAGTGACTGTAGCAAGGTTGAACACAACGTTAGATTAGCGCTCAGACTGGCAGTCCTTTTAAGAGGCAGCTGTCAGTTCAGGTGGACAACGTGAGTGTGGAGGTCAGTGGAACAACTCCTCACATGGTTGGAATAGCAGGACACATTGCAGGCCATGGTTTATGCATGTATGCACGTATGCTACTGATCTAAATTAAGAGCTAGGGCTGTCCTTCCCTCATACTGTAGTTGATTAATCGGTCAGTTTGATCTTAGTCGACCAAGACTTTGTTAGGTGGTTTACCTTTTTGTTGTTGCCAGACCCAAGGGGTCGGGCTTACATGAGGCTTTGTACCTGTTTCGTCCATACATACTTTGTCCTCCGGCCCCAGCCAAAAAAAAGTCTGTCCCCAAAAAAAGTCTGTCCATACATGGGCATAGAAGGGACACATGTCATGCAAAGCCTGGCCATTCAGATTTCAACCACTAGGGGTCTGGCAGTACCAGTTTTCTTTTGCTATCTCTTGTAAACTCTACTAGATATGACACTTTAATTTTTCTTGTCTATAACTAACTAGCCAATGGTCATTGTGAAATCACCATTAGAATGTTAAGCTCTCAACCTCACTCACCTGAAAAGGCTAGTCTTTGTATGACTGTATGCAACAAACACCATTTTTAAGATGTGTTGATGAAACAACTAATTGATTAGTCACCTAATTCCTGACAATTAGTTGACTAAGAATTTCTTTGGTTGAAAGAGTTATGGGTTTTGCTTGAAATTAGAAGCCTCTCCTTTATGTTTTTTTTGCAGGACTTCCTGTATGTGTTCCCCACGTCCATCCAGGCTGCCAGAGCAGGTAATGCCATCCACGCCATTATGCTCTATAGAAGGAAGCTGGACAGAGCCCAGATCAAACCAGTGAGTACAGTGTCTCTCCGTATCTCTCTCTCTCTCTCACTCTTTCTACATCTCTATCTCTCCCATTCATTTGATTAAAAGGGCTAGGCAATTAACTGACAATATATTAAAACGGAAATTGTAATCTTTATCTTGCTCATGCAGGTTAAACGATTCATCGAGAAGCAGATTTTCTCTCTCTCTATTTTTTTAAAGTTTGAAATAATGGTGATACTGATTTGAAGTCGTATCGCCCAGCCCTAGCTCTATCTGTCACATTCATTTGACTAGTATGAACGGCATCATTGTGCATGCCCTGTTATAAAAGTGTATTCAGTTGGACCACATCGGGTCCTGTGGAAATGTTTTATCGCTCACGTAGGAATGTGTTGTGACGTCTGTGAAAGTTATTTCCCACAGTTTGTCTATCGCTGTCGGGCAGAAACCTCTTATCTCCGTATTTTAACCTTTCGTTTTCTTTCGTAAATTCACGCCCTACTTGATCATACTACAGCGTCACACAAAAGCAGCAGATCCACAGGCTCTTGTCGATCTGCTGCTTTTGCTATTTTTGTATTTGAATCCTGAAAAGTCACAGTTTTGGACATACGAGGTTTCCACCCGACAGAGACGATGTGTTGTGACGTCAGTGAAATGCATTTTTCTCATTGCCATTATCTCCCATGTTTTTAAGTTCTCCCATGTTTTTAAGTTCTCTTTCCCACAGTTTGTATATCTGTCCATTTGGTATACAAGGAGAGCGGTTATGTCCCCTGTATGCTCGCTTTTTTCTGTTGCTTCAGTGTGTGTTCTATGTTAACCGTTTTTGCGCGTTGTGATTGTGACGTTTGCGTCATTTGAAGGCACATTGCATGAGCGCTTTGTGCATGAAGGACTATGGTCATGAGATCATGGATAGTTCTGTGCATGTTGAATAGGATATTTTCCTCTGCCATGCTGTTACACACCCCTCTACTTCATAACCCTTCTCCTCCACTTCTTCCTTTGCTTGATGCTTAAATTAATGGACTGTAGATTCTGCACACACACACACACACACACACACACACACACACACACACACACACACACAGACAGACACAGACACACATGCACCGCCGATGCAAATTCTTCAATATCTGTCGTGCATACTTAATCACTTTCACCCTGGCGTTCCTATTTTTCATAGGTGAAAATTTTCAAAAGTAGTCCACATTTTGTCAGAATGTTTCCAAATGTAAAAAAAAAATCACACCTGTATGAAGGTAGCGGCGCCTTTGATATATTTTGTCATAGATATGTGTTTCTACTAGAGAAACAATATTACATCTCTGTACATTTATTTCAAGGCTTCCAGTGGCACTAAATAGTACTCATTGTTTATTTAGTCATTGTTTATATAGACATCTAATTCTATATTCATGACATCATAGTGATGTCATGAATAGTAACATAGTGATGTCATGAATAGTGACCAATCAGAACGTTGGCGGACTTGACCAATCAGAACGTTGACGGACCTGACCAATCAGAACCTTGGCGAGCCTGACCAATCAGAACGTTGACGGACCTGACCAATCAGAACCTTGGCGAGCCTGACCAATCAGAACGTTGACGGACCTGACCAATCAGAACCTTGGCGAGCCTGACCAGTCAGAACCTTGGCGAGCCTGACCAATCAGAACGTTGACGCAAAAGCCAGGTATAGAGGGCTAATATCCGCTCTATACCTAAAGGTATAGAGCGGCTAGCGCCGCTAAAAATCACACCCTGTGTGAAGAGAGTGGTGCCTTTGATGAGCCCCGTATTGATGTTGTCATCAATGTTTGTTTATTGGACATACATACATACGGACGGACACACAGACAAAGTCAGATATAGGAGTGGTTGGCACTCAAAAATCATACATACAGTAAACTTTTGTATACATACAAACATACAGTACGCACAGTAAAATCATCATGGTTCTGATGCATACTGTACATACATGCAATGCATACATGCATGCATACATACATATACATACATATGCATACATACATGCATACATGCATACATACATACATACATACATACATACATACATACATACATACATACATACATACATACATACATACATACATACATACATACATACATACATACATACATGCATACATACATACATACATACATACATACATACATACATACATACATACATACATACATACATACATACATACATGCATGCATGCATGCATGCATGCATACGTACGTACGTACGTACGTACGTACGTACGTACGTACGTACGTACGTACGTACATACATACATACATACACCCACTGTGCACTGGGTAAACATTGTCTCTTGTTTTACTGTTTTGTTTCTTGGCTGGACGCTGCGTTAGATATACTTGCTGGCCAACAAGGTTCCTCTGTGCTCGGCTCAGTGGGAGCGGATGTTTAACACCTCCCGCGTCCCTGGTTTGGAAACAGGTAAGAGGAGGGTCCACGCCCAGCGGTGACCCCATGACACCCGCCCTGTGTCCCCCAGACATCCAGCCAAATGGAAACCCTGACCCCTAGGACTCGGTGTCAACCAGCACGGCCGTGAATAGAACCCACCTGTTTTGGGGGACTAACCCCTCCTCCCTCCCAGCCAAAAATGTGACGAGCAATTCTGCTTTTGTTTGCAGAAGCAAAATTAGGCGCTTAATTTCACAAAACAAATGGAAGGTTAATTTGAATGCTCTGCCTGCTCTCAGGGCTCTGCTGTTGGCATCGAGGTGGGTTTCTGGACCCCATCCTCCTCCTCCTCCACTCACATCGCCCATCCTGGCAGTTTTCCTGAGGCCTTCCCTCCCCACCCTTTAGGGCTGCTTGTCAACCCAATCTTCAACCTTCTCCTCCTCCTCTTCCTTCACCCGCGCCGCTGTCCCTCTTTTTCTAGGTGTGTGTGTCCTGTCCTCCGCTGCTCTCCTGGTGGGTGGGGTGGTTTTTAGTTTTTAGTTGTCATCTTCTCTTGTGTTTGACTCCTCTCCCCTTTTGCCTTTCAGCTCATGCTCCTAAACACAATCCCCATGTGCTCATCCCAATACGAGCGTATGTTCAACACCAGTCGCACCCCAGGTGTAGACACAGGTAGCAACACCACCGCCTCATTCCTACCCTCCACCACTTCCTGTCGCCCAATCCCCACCACCTTTTTGCACGTTTCGATTCTAAAATTGAGATTGATCTGATCTCTCTGAATGAAAATTATAATAGTAGTATTAATAATGATGCATGCATGCTGGTCCATATGGACGTGGCAAGTACTGATCTTTGTATGTGAATGAAACATAGCCGTTTAGTGCAGGAACACAAATGTCAGATTTTACACGTAATTGCGCGCTGTGTCACATGCCGAAAATAGCAATCTACAAGCTCAAGGTCGGTGATGAGTAAATAACTCACTATTCTAGTACAGACCATCCAGTTACCTCAAAATGTTACTAAATCATCTTGGGTTCATGGTAGCGCTTAGCAATTAGTGTTTTCGAGTTCGGTATTGGATAGATATTTTTTGTAATTAAAAGAAATTAACATTTTCCCAATTTAGAAAAGGAAGCAGAAAGTAGCATGGGTATATATTCACATGAGTTATACAAAGAGAAAGGAACTATACATACAGAGAGGATTCATTACCTCTAGACTCATCTAAAGATACATTTTGATTCTTAACTTAAGCTTTGACATGAAAATTGACCCCCATATACTGTATTGGAAAGTAATTTTTGATTTGGATGTTTCTTTCCCCCTCTATGTTGAATATGACCAGTGAAATTGTATTTTTACAACATTAGTATTTAGTATTTTTATCATGGATTATGTTTTTTGGAACTGTGTGTGTTGAATATTTTGAAACCACAAAGTTTAATATAATTCCTACATGTTAGACACTGGAAGATGTATTGCTGCCCTCTGCAGTCAATAGTATGCACTGCATGTCATAATCCATAGGTTTTGTGACAGTCACACTGAGCTCTGAGAAAAGAGAGAAGAGCATATTAACCCGTTTTCAATGTTTTTTAGTTTTTTTAAAACCTAGAAGATAAACCATAATTCCAGTTAATTGCTCAGCACTACTTTATGGATCAAATGATACAGAAGGATGATAGGCATAACATCTGCAGTCTAAGGAATCTGAAAGGTGTTAAACATTTACCATCAATCTTAACTTTCTCAGTCATATCTGGCTTTTTATTATAGTTGAGACATATTTTATCATTTAGATTGACCCATATTCGAATGTATTGATTTATATTGTGTCAAGAAACAAGGAGTCCAAGTACAAAGTTGAGCAAACACTTCATATGTTAGTCCTCTGTAAGGACCTAACCTAACATTGAGCATGATCTGCCAGTCTGTTAAGGACTCATGTTGCATGATCTAACTACACACTGGTTCTCAACATCGTTCCGTTTGTACACTCTCAGAGTTACAGACGGCTTAACGTACAGGCTTTAGGGGCTGCAGCCCTGGGCACCAAGCTCTGGAGGGCACCAAACGGAAGGCAAAAAATAAAAAAAAACACTAGAAAGAGAATTACAAGTAACTGCTGCTGAAGTCGCGTTAAAATGGTGTTATGGAAAAATATAAACTCTATGTTAGTATAAAAGAAATAATTCCAGCAGAGGGTAGAGTGGAATGAATCAACATATTTATTATACTATACGAGAGCTCTCGGAGACTGCCTCATGCAGCCTCCTCATTGTCAGTTCTGTGTCTCCTTTATACACAAGAAGAGAACACAAATAGCTGGAGGTGTGGTTAGGGACAGAGTCATACAAGGCTCTATTTAGAAATAGTTACTCTGACAAGATACCAACAGGTGAGACCATGGTTTTGTCTACTACTGAAAAGTTTGTAAATAGACCTACAAAGTGAGCAAATGTTCTAACTATAATCACAGGGGAAACAGCAGAGTGTGCAAATGTCCTTTCAGTAGAAGGCTCATATAAGTTACAACTACAATCATACAGGCAACAGTGTAGTATTCATATAAATCTATTATAATGGTGCTGAAATGGCCTGAGCCGTGGCATGGCGGTCCAGGCACCCTTGGCTGCAATGCCAGCCTGATAGCGTGTCGCGGGTTTGAATCCCTATCCCAACGACCTTTGCTGTGTGTCACTCCACATCTCTCTCCCCATTTCCTGTCAGTCTACTGTCCTATCGTTAAAGGCATAAAAGCCCAAATGCAAATCTTTAAAATAAATAAAAACGGTGCCGAAACGCGTGGGCAGCAGTATAGACCTCACACCGCTGGTTAAGTGGAAAACCTTTCGCAACTTTTTTCCCCAGTTACTTTTGTATGATTTAAAAAAAATGTCTACACTCAGCCCCCCTGACTTGCATTCCAGGTGAAACTACATTGGCGACTGGGCCTTTACAGTAAGATGTTCAGTATTACAGGCTAAACATTAACCTGGGTGAGGTGTGATCTCGTTACATTAACCTGGGTGCGAGGCTGCGAGCTCGTTACATTAACCTGGGTGCGAGCTCGTTGTGCTCTTGGGGCCAAACTGTTCCTATTAACATAGACACTCTTTTCCTGTCATACCTGTAACAGGGCAAATGGTTGTTTGAATGCTTGGGGCATCGAAAAAATGATTATGTTTTGGAGGGTTTCAAAGCAAACAAACAAAGAACAAAAAAAACGTGTAATTATTCTGTTTCTATGGTTATGAATGATGCTCCTCAAACAATTATTTGTACCACCAACCCATTGTATTCCAAAACCCATTTCCCAAATCGCTCTCCCTCCCATCCATCCATCACCCTCCACCCTACCCATTTTAAGATGCTTTGCATTCATTGTGGGTTGGTATAATCGTCACTTACTGTTATTTAGTTACTTTTTATGTTTTTTGTTTTTTTGTTTTCAAATGAATATCAGTAAAAAGAAAAATGACGTAACACTTCATGAAAAATGGTAATATCACAATGAGTCATTTCGGTTCTATCTCCAAATTTGATGATCAAAGTATTCAGTACCAAAATCTTGTTCACGGACTGTGGTATGCAATCCTGTGCTGTGACATCGGTATATCGTCGTTGTCGGACATAAACCTCATATCTCCATATTTCTACTTCTTAGGTTTTTCGTAAATTAATGCCCTATGCTTTTTGGTGATACTATACTACAGTGTCACAAAAAAGTAGTCTGTGGGTTTTTATGAATATTGAACTAATGAAAAGTTTTATTTCGTCCATATCCTGAAAAGTAACAGTTTTGGGCATGGGGTTTCCACACGACAGCGACGATATCCTCTGAGGTCCTGCCACCTACAGTACCTTCTGAATTATTCATTCTTCGGGTCCTTTTAGCGTTATGTTTATTAAGCTTCATTCACAGATTGTATTTAGTTATAGGCGAGTAGGGGCGGAAGAAAAAAAATAACAAAGTGTATTCACAGTCGTACATCTTTACCCCTCCACACGCCATGTCTTCCTCCACCTACTGTTGTCTTTCTGTCACCAGATGAGATTCAGCACGTGAACGAGAGCAAGCACATCGCCGTGTACCACAAGGGACGCTACTTCAAGGTGTGGATGTTCTACGACGGCCGCCTACTCCTGCCAAGGGAGATCGAACAGCAGATGGCCAGGATACTGGCGGACGAGTCGGAGCCCCAGGAAGGCGAGGAGAAGCTGGCCGCGCTCACTGCTGGAGAAAGGTGGGGCCCTTACAGTGGTGGACAGTAATAAGTACATTTACTTTTAAGTGCTGTATTTAAGTACTTAAGCTTGTTTTCTTGTAATGTCGTTAAACTTGCCATCAGTGGTGGACAGTAACAAAGTTCTTGTAGTAATTGTAGAGCATAGTTGTAGAACTAACAACTTTCTAGTAGGCGTGGCCTAGACCGGATCACACTGGTCAGTTCGGAATGAAAACCAGGCCTCCTCCTGGAAAGACTGGTGACATGAGGTTAACGGGGGGTATTTGTTAAGACCCCCCCCCTGTTCAGAGTCCACACACAGATGCTTTATTCAAATATTCATATGAGTTCTGCATTGTGCTGTTGGGTCTGTACTTTTGGTAACCTCGCTGAACCAACAGTGATATTGATTGATATTGATTAATGATAGATTCATCTTCCCCAAGGGGAAACACAAAAGTCTTACAGTCTTTTGTGTTGTGTTTCCCCTTGGGAGCCATTAACTATGTAGATGGATAATGAGGCACATGATGGTCACTCGGCTAATTAACAACTGTTCATTACAGTGAGGACATCTGACACGCTTACTGTGTGTTCTCTTTTTTTTTTGAATGTCCTTCATTATGCATGCACTGTTAAGAGTGTGTATAGTGTATATTGTTCATTAATTGATGGTGTTTCTTTTAGTGTGATGTATTTTACCCTGCTGTATCTACAGTACTTTTCTTGTCCTGTAACTAGCTTAACTGCTGGGCTTTCTTTGGTGACTGAATCTCCCCCAACAGGATAAATAAAAGTCTATTTTCCCTATTTTTGCCGGTGTCTTACCCATTATCCCTAAACTTCTTTGCCATTTTTCACTATTTTTAAAAACATTTTCAAATAGTTCAACTAGCCAATCGACACGTTGTGAGCTTGTAGATTGGCTATTTGAACTATTTTAAAATGTGTTTAAAAATAGTAAAAAAAAAATGGCAAAGACGTTTAAGGACAATGGGTTTGGCACCGGCGAAAATATGGCCCTTCATCTGATTGCTGGTTGGTTTACTTGTCGGTGTTCTCTGTTAACGCCTTGCAGAACTCCATGGGCCAAGGCTCGTGACGACTACTTCATCCGCGGTAAGAATAAGCAGTCTTTGGACACCATTGAGAAGGCGGCCTTCTTCGTAACCCTGGACGACACCGAGCAGCGCTTTGAGGCAGACAACCCCGTCAAGTCACTGGACTGCTATGCCAAGTCTCTGCTTCATGGAAAGTGCTATGACAGGTACGTCTGTGGTCACGATCAACTGGATTTGATTTGTCCTTTTTTTCCCTCAAAAGCATACAGCAGTGGTTCTCAAAGTGTGGTTCGGGGACCCCCAGGCGTCCTTGAGGGGGTCCCCAGCTAAATGTATTAATGTAGCATCAAAATCAATTCAACCCTATTTTATACTTTGGCTATTCGAAAACAGCTAATCTACAAGCTCACAACACGTCATATCGCGATGCATTGTGAGCTTGTAGATCAGCTATTTTTGAAACATTTTGAACATTTATAATAACAATTAATATTTTTTTTAATGTTTAACAACACAAATCTTCTCTTATGGGTAACTCTGGAACAAAATCTTTTCAGATTGTTCCGCGGTCAAATACATTAGATTTGCGGGTCCTTCACATGAAAATGTGTGAGTACCCTTGGCATACAGTATATGGTTCAAAATGTACTCTTTTCTACTTTCAGATGGTTTGATAAGTCCTTCAACCTCATCGTGTTCAAGAACGGTACCATGGGACTGAACGCAGAGCACTCGTGGGCAGATGCTCCAATCATTGGACATCTCTGGGAGGTATGTGGCAGTGCCTTTTGTCTAGTAAACTAGTCCGTAGTATTTTCATGTAGCACCTGTCATTATCGTATTACTGTTCGCCATCAGCAGGTGTAAAGCAGGTGTTGGGTAAACTCCAGCTTGTTCAGAATGCTGCTGGCAGAGTTTTAACTGAAACCCCCAAAACAACCCTATTTTGTTTTTAAATCTACCAATTGCTCAGCTCCATCCTATGTTTCTGACATGTTCACGCCATGCGCAACAAGGAGCCATGTCCGCCAAGATGTTTTTCCCTGAGCGCAGCTTTCTTTTTTTTTCTTCTTAAATTTACAGTAGCCAATTGTTTTTACACACTTTTTTCTCCCCAATTTAGTCGTTATGCCAATTGATTCCTCCCCACACACATTTCTGTGTTGTCACTGCTGTTGTATCCCACTGACTCACCTGCCAGTGAGGAACCCCCACCGGGAGTACGTGGTAGAGCCTTTGTGGATTACGTATAGTGACAAATATCACCCTCCCCGCCCGGCTTCCCTCCCCCAACACAGGCCAATTGTGGACACTGTGCCTAAATCAGGTTATGGTGCTTTCAGTCACTATGGTTCCACTCTATGGAATTCTATACCAGGTGCTCATTTGATCTATATCAGTCTGCTACAACAGTGTCCTCTTTTAAAAGCAGACTAAAACTATTTTCACAAGCTTTTAGCTAGGTTTGAAGTGTGCCGTTATCTTACTTTTTTTTATTGCAGTGTGAATATTATTATTTTTTGTAACTGTGAATGTATTTAGTCTTGACCGTTTTGACCATTTTCTGTTTTTATTTTGAAGCGCATTGAGTCTGTGCTTGTCGTATTTGATTGATTGAATGCTTTATTAACATGACAGCAATTCCTTTAGTTTTGAGTTTGGGTAGGGAGTCGAGAACCTTTGTCTTTTGGTAGGCCATTCGACATTTTGGTGGCAACATAGTGGAATGCAATTTTACCCATGTTTGAGCCGAATTTCGGGGGAACGAGGTCAGACGGTCTTCTTCTGGTGTTATGCCCATGGACATCACTTAGAGAAGGAGTTTAACACAGCACTGATCCTCTGAGTATCTTAAAGACCAGACCCATTAAGAGATGCTTTGTATGAAATAAATGTGCTATATAAACAACTCGACTATCAGGGCAATCATATAAACACACCTTCGTGTGTTTCAGCATGTGCTTTCCATGGACCCCATCAAACTGGGATACACTGAGGAGGGTCACTGCCACGGGGAAGCCCACCCCAACCTGCCTGGTCCCCAGAGGCTCCAGTGGGACATCCCTGCTGAGGTAGGAAACTGCTACAACACACTGTACTTAGTTACTGGTGCAGTAACTAAGTACCTTTATACTCAAGTACTGTACTATACTAAGTATGTACAATTTTGAGGTATTTGCATTTTTCCAATTCTTTATACTTCTAACTCCACCACATCTCAGAGGCAAATATTGTACTTTTTATTCCACTACAATTATTTGACAGCTTTAGTTACTTTGTAATTATTATTGAAAACATACATTATCCAATTAAGCCCTATTTTATACTTCTATCTACAATTGTTTGCTTGCAGTGCTATTTCTGAAAAAGTTTGACACATTTTGAAAAATCTTAATAGCACTTTTACTTTAGTACTTTTAAGTATATTTTGATGCCAACACTTTTGTACTTTTACAGTGCATTATTCTAAATACAGGCCACAATACAAGTAAAAAATGTGAGTACTTATTACTGGAAACCGTTATGTGGACCTTGGCTGTCCTCTGCTGGTAGGTTTAGCCATGTGCATGACGGTTGTCAAGTTGTCAGTAAAAGTCCTACAGTATGTAAGTGAGTCTTACTCTTACATAATTAGTCAAGTAATTTACAGCAGTGGTTCTCAAAATGGGGTTCGGGGACCCCAAGGGGTCCTTGAGGGGATTCCAGTGGGTCCCCAGCAAAAGTTGTTAATATAGCATCAAAATCAGTTTAACCACACACATAGCCGATCTACAATCTAAAGCTCACAACATGTCACAATGCAAGGCTTTGTGAGTTTGTAGATCTAGTTTCACTATTATTGATATTTGTTGAAAAGTTCAGGAAAACCTTTACATTTTTGGGGAAAATGTCAATACAAGCAATGCATTAATATCAGAAATCAAAATGCTGTTTCTTCTACACTGAATCTCTTCGGCAGAAAATAGCAGCTCTACAAGCTCACAACGCTGCTATTTCTGGCGAACATTCCCCCCCCTCAGAATGGGGGGGGGGGGGGGGGGGCGTTGGGGTTCACGTGGTTAACGCTCTCCCATGCCACCCTACACCTCTCCCCTCCACAGTGCCAGGAGGTGATTCAGAGCTCTCTGACCTTGGCCAGGAATCTGGCAGACGACGTGGACTCTCACATCTTCCCCTTTAACGACTTTGGCAAGGGCCTGATCAAGAAGTGCCGCACCAGCCCCGACGCCTTCATCCAGCTCGCCCTGCAGCTCGCCCACTTCAGGGTGTGTATGGAACTACAGTCATTTCACTCAACAACACACACACACACACACACACACACACACACTGCTTCACACTGCTTCTACGTCTTGTTATTAGCTCGTTATTAAACAGATGCCATTTGTAGACCTGGCATCATATAGTTTGTATACTGTAGCTTAAATGGACAGATGATCCTTTTTTTTTAAATATTATACTGTTTAGACTGATGATAGATTATTGGTTTACCTATGATCCTAGATTATTATCTCTATGCATTTGATGTATTACCTTGTGTTCCCCTTGTTTACTGTAAATCACTCTGGATTAAGAGTGTCTGCTAAATGCCTAAATTGTAAATTGTACTATAATTGTTGCAAATTGATGCAGATTTGACCAAATTCACTACAACAAACTTTAACTTTATACTATGTTGGATTACCCATCTCAAGCACGTTTAAAGTCTCTGCAAGAGGTCCAGTATGGTAACTTTGGTAACTTTTTGCTACCATACTGACTTGGGTGGACCGATGTGGAAATTCAATAATTTGGCTGATAACCGATAGCAATATATGTTTGCTTTTGTTATATATTCCCCCCTTTTGGGAAAACTGTTACTTTTCAGGATTAAAATTAGCAAAAGTAGCAAAAGTAGCAGATCGACAAGCTTGAACTTGCAGATCTGCTACTTTTGATGCTTTTGTGTGACGCTGTAGAATGATCACGTAGTAGGGCATTAATAAAAAATATATATATATATATATTTTTTAGCGGCGCTAGCCGCTCTATACCTTTAGGTATAGAGCGGATATTAGCCCTCTATACCTGGCTTTTGCGTCAACGTTCTGATTGGTCAGGCTCGCCAAGGTTCTGATTGGTCAGGTCCGTCAACGTTCTGATTGGTCAGGCTCGCCAAGGTTCTGATTGGTCAGGTCCGTCAACGTTCTGATTGGTCAGGCTCGCCAAGGTTCTGATTGGTCAGGTCCGTCAACGTTCTGATTGGTCAGGCCCGTCAACGTTCTGATTGGTCAGGCAAGGGAACTATTCATGACATCAATATTATATCATGAATACAAAATTAGATGGTTTATATAAACTGTAAAAGTCCGGAACATAAACACTCTGGGTACGGCTTATAAATTGTATAGATTATTTCATAACACATACATATCTTTCTGGTACCACATTTATACACACGCACACACAAAGTTTATTTTTTAGGTACCCACTCTATCAGCTATGACAGATCAGTTTTTGCCACTTGCCTTGGAATGCATTTGGTGATTCGCTTCCAATGGCACTATTCAGTGCCACTGGAAGCCTTGAAATAAATTTACAGAGATTTAATATTGTTTCTCTAGTAGAAACACATATCTATGACAAAATATATCAAAGGCGCCGCTACCTTCACACAGGTGTGATTTTTAAATATGGAGATAATAGGTTTCTGCCCGATAGCAACGATATCATGGGTTTATAACTGGGGGTTGTCTTGCTACAGGACAAGGGGAAGTTCTGCCTGACGTACGAGGCCTCCATGACCCGTCTGTTCAGAGAGGGACGCACAGAGACGGTGCGCTCCTGCACCATGGAGACGTGTGCCTTCGTCCGCGCCATGCTCAGAGACGAGACGGTAAGCCTCTCCCAGGAGCATCACCACATCTCCCCTGTACAGTAGCAGCCGTTGGACCCATTCATTCTTCGCACGACGGTGTCGCTCATCGGAAATAGCCGCCTTAGAAGCCCACGACGCGACGCGTCATGGGCTTGCAGGTTGGCTATTTTCGGGGAAATTCATTGTCACGCAATGAAGCATAAATTAGGGTTCGGGGAAAGGTTGTTATAGTTTTGCATTTGTCATTATTATTATTATTTTTGTTTTTTATTTATTTTTTAGATAGTATAGTGGCTTAGTTTTAGTATAATTTGTTTTAGTATTAGTTTTTTATTGTAATTCGGTGTATTTGACAGATGACGTTCAAAAAGTTCAGATTTCTTTTTGAAAATTGCCAAACATGAAAAATGAAACGACTACAACCTTTTTAGTTTGTTTGCAAAACTAACACATTTTGTAAGCACACATTGTAGTTTCAGTTAGTTCTCGTTTTTTTGTAAAGCTTAGTGTTAATTGCTCTATCTGGATGAAGCCCTTTTCAAAGCTTACTCCAGGCAATTTGGAGACTTGTTGGAGGGTTGGGTCAGCATTCTGGAGACGACAGACAGAATTTATGTGATTGGTCAGCTGACAAAAAAATATTCTCAACTTGTGAGAGCTCTCCGCTCAACCGTCATTTTGTTATTTTAAAGGTGACAGAATTTTGCGTTGCAGTCGCCTTTTGTGTCATTTCTCCTGTATTTTTCATTCTCGTGGTTTTTATGTGAAAAGGCATTGCCAAGCATAGTGCAGAAGTAGAACGCAGAATGGCTTCACAGCTGGAGAGGAGGATTCAAACGAGTCACGACAACCTTCCTCTTTGCTATCACACCACCATCATCCTCTCTCACCTGTTGTGTTTTTGTGTGAATCTCCAGAAAGAAGAGTGCATGAAGCTGCTGAAGGAAGCAGCAGAGAAGCACCAGAACTTGTACCGTCTGGCCATGACGGGGATGGGCATCGACCGCCACCTCTTTTGCCTCTACGTGATCTCCAAGTACCTGGGAGAGGACTCTGCCTTCCTGAAGGAGGTACAGTACACTACTACTATATACTGGCTGCTGCTGTTGCTACTCATCTGGAATATATATACAAAATGGAATATACATACAATAACTACGGTGGCTTGAGCAATTGATCCCGACTTGCACATGGGCATTGACCATTAGCATATGCACACCGAGAGGAAGCCTGTCTTTCACTTCCCCAAAAGTTACGCTGTTTAATAGCGCACCAGAGATTTGGAGCTCGGTCTATGAGATCTGTCGTCATGGTTACAGCCCCGCAGCTATGGGATCTCTCTAGAGAGCCACTGGCTACACTTGGCATACACACACACACACACACACACACACACACACACACTAATAACGTTAGCGTGTGTACATTGTTAATTCATTGATACAACGGAGCAGAGCGTCGGAAAGCGCTGCTGCTTCGACATTCCTGCGTGTTATGTGCGATCTCACCGCAGGTCAGAAAGTACATTATTTCAAGTATCTTCAAGTTGAGAAATGACACGAGCCGGCTGCGGAGAAAGACTTCTCTCTCTCTCACAGTGCATAACCCAAAGTGTGCAAATACCTTGAGTGCTCACATCCCCAGGTATGGACTAGTTCCTCATAGAATGATGAGACTGGTTGCACTTGAAGTAATTTCTATTTCCTACATTAGGTTTCCTAGATGATGTAAGATAATGATGTGAAGTGACATTGAAATTTGTCATTTTGCGGCTCAACTGTGAACACCTGTAGGTTGTCCTTGTTTTGCTTGTTAACGTGTCTGCCGGTTAATTAACTTAATTAATTAATTAATATAATGTGACCATCCCTTCTGTGCATATTTTGTATAGTTTTCCTGTCCACAGAAGGAGAAAATATTATGACCACTTTTGGGACACAAAACAGCTGCAACTCGAAAAATTCATGATTTGAGGCATTTTGTTAAAAACATTTGTTTTGCTAAATTAGACCTGCTGGTGGCGCTATAACAGGCCAATGTTAAAAGGGTGGCATTTGTTCCTCAACATAGTGTGAATGTGCGTGCAAAGTTTGAGCGCAATTGGACGGTGCGTTCATGATTTGCGGAATTTTGTTCAAAACAAGCCAATAATGCAAACTTTAGATGTCAATCTTAGCCAATCAGTATGGAATATGAAAAATCAAACACATCCGTCGTGATCACATGACTATAGAGATCATGTGTACCGATTTGCGTGAAATTTGGATAAAATTGGAAGGAGTTGTATAAATAATGTGTTTTACATAAGTCGGCCTCCTGGTGGCGCTATAAAAGGCAGATGTGAAAAAGGCAGGGCAAAGGTTTTTCCTTGACCTCTAGGGAGTGTGCATACAAAGTTTGACACAGATCGGTGCAATTATAGGTAAAAACACGAATCGGCCTGTTATAGCGCCACCATGAGGCTTATTTGAAAAATGTCAAATGGTAGTTCTTCCTCGGCTTAATGGGAATGAGCGTGCAAAATTTCACGGAAATTTCATGTTGTGTTCATGATTTGAGGCATTTTGTTCAAAACGAAGCACTCCTGCAAACTTTGGAAGACATTTTTTGCCAATCAGGATGGAATATGAGAAATCTGAAAGACCCGTTTCGTTTAATGACTATAGAGATACTGTGTACCGATTTGCGTGATTTTTGGACAAAATCTGAAGGAGTAATGTCAAAAAATATGTTTTGCACAAATCGACCTCCTGGTGGCGCTATAAAAGGCCCATGTGAAAAATTTGGGGCAGAAGTTCTGAATTGGCATCCAGGGAGTGTGTGTGCACAGTGGCGCTGCGATCAAGCCAACGGTGGCGGAGATTAGCTGGTCACAGACGGACGGACGGACACACGGACACACACGGACACACGGACGGACGGACGGACGGGGTGGAAAACATACTCTCTCGCCATGCCTTTCGGCCTGGCGGAGACAATAACTGAAACCTTTTTGTGCTGCTGTACTGTTACACTGTAGTGCAGTGTGCTCTAGCGCCTTCCAGGGGACAGCATCTAGAACTGCAGGCCAGGGTAGCCATACGGAATTGGAAGAATTGTGGGGATTTTAACAACACAAATCTTTCGGGGGTCCCTGGCCCGAAAATTCAAGATGGGGGGTCCATGACCAAATACATATCTTCTCTGTCGGGTGGAAACCAGAATGTACAGAACTGTTACTTTTCAGGATTCAAATGAAAAAGAAGATCGACACGCTCAAAACACATCGCTTCACACCGCGTTTTGAGCTTGTAGATCGGCTACTTTCGATGCTGTTGTGTGACACTGTAGTATGATCAAGTAGGGCGGCCGTTCATTTAAGAAAAAGACACAAAAAGTTAAAATATGGAGATGATATCAATTTGGGGGTCCTTGACATGAAAATGTTTTCAAAGCTGTGCCTAAAGGCCTGTGTGTGTGTGTGTGTGTGTGTGTGTGTGTGTGTGTGTGTGTGTGTGTGTAGGTGCTGTCAGAGCCGTGGAGGCTGTCTACCAGTCAGACTCCTCTGCAGCAGGTGGAGCTGTTTGACCTGGTCAAGTACCCAAACTACGTGTCCTCTGGAGGCGGCTTCGGTCCGGTGAGTTTTACCTGAACACACCTCCTGTCCCTTCACATCATCATCACATGGATTCAAGTTCTCAGTCGCCATGACTGATTTCAGTCATTTGGATTCTATAGAAAACAATAACTGAAAATAGTCTATCTACAAGCTCTCAATGCGTAGATAGCCTATTTGTGGTTATTGTTTTAAGATTAGAGCATTTGAAGTGGTCAAACTAGCAATATGTTCAAAGGCATCTTCTTGGAGCATGGTCTCAGATATTTCATAAAAGCAAATAAAGCCTCAATCTGTGATTTCTTCACCTGTAGAACAGCAGGAACAATATTACCAAAACATCATAATTTTTACATATTGTTTTAATTGTTTATGCAACCGCGCTAGTGTGTGTGGGGGGGGGCTCCTTTCACATTGTTTCATTGTCATGAGATTGTATTTTTCTTTAATCCATGTCGTCATCATAACCATCATCTGTTTACAGTCCTCTTTTTTTTAAATGCATGTACTCGTGTACTTTAACACAAAGGAATGTTTGACCAGGAGCAGTGGTGTAATGGTGGCTTTTCTTTCGCCGGTACGGCGGTGGCGTGCACGCGCGTGCCACTGACAAGGAGAATCTATACTTTTGACTCAATAACTTGGGTGCGTGGGTACTTTGTCCACCACTGTCCTCCAACTCAACCTTCCAACCCTCTTCCTGTCTTCCTCATATCCACCAGGTGGCTGATGACGGCTACGGTGTCTCCTACATCATTGTTGGCGAGAACCTCATCAACTTCCACATCTCCAGCAAGCACTCGAGCCCAGAAACTGTAAGTGTACCTGTTTTATTTCCCCTCATGCCTGCTCTTTATGCCACGGTTTTGCAGGAGGCTAGCCGTATAACAGTAGTTCTCAAAGTGGGGGTCCTTGAGGGCGTTCCAGGGGGTCCCCAACAAAATTAATTCATATAGCATAAAAATCGGTTTAACAACTGTAACCCTATATTCGATACATCGGCCACAAGCTCACTCTGTGAAAAGTGGATCTCTCGTATGTGATCTCATATGTGACATGAAGTCAGAGATCCACAATGGATCCATGCCATTCCCATATGCTGCTGTCGGGCAGAAACCTTCAATCTCCATATTTCATCATTTTCTGTTCTTTCGTAAATTAATGGCCTAGGCCTGCTTTAGCAAAAACAGAAGATCTACTATTTCTGCTATTTTTAAAGTGGTTAAGTGTGTGGTTTTATATATATTGAACCAATGAAAAGTATGTAACAGCTTGTGAGTAAATAATAACTACATTGGATCCATTGGGGCATACGATGTTTGCGCCCGACAGCAACGATATGTACAGCAATGGTTCTCAAACTTTTTCGTGCCAAGGACCCCCAAATTATAATGTATTTGGCCGCGGACCTGTGCCAGGAGAGAAGATTTATGTTAAGAAAAAGCAGCTGTACAAGCTTGTAGAGCTGCTATTTTTGAATAGCCAACGTATGAATGGATAAAGTGGATAAAATGATTGTGATGCTACATTAACTAATTTCCTGGGGACCCCCTGGAACCCCCCGGACTCCACTTTGAGAACCAATGGATTCAGTTCAGTTTCCCCTCTAGTCCATTGTTTCAGCTTTCAAATTATGTTTCTCTCTCTGTCTCAGGACTCCCATCGTTTTGGTGCCAACATCAAACAGGCCATGCTGGATATTTTGGATCTCTTCCAGCTCAACAACAAAGCCATCAAGTGATAGACCTGCCGTGAGAGAAAGAGAAAAAAACACGTATAGAAAAAGGAAAAAAAAACATTAGAAATTGCTTTTAACAAAAAAGGCATATTCCTCCTGAAGTTTGTACAGAGAAGCATAAATGTTGGGCTTTATTCCTAAGTTAATTAATGGTTTAAGAGACGGTGACGATTTAAGAGGAAAACAGAGGTGTTTTTTAACACATTACTGTCACTGTTTTATTTTTGTGAGGGCTTTATGTGCGTGCGTGTGTATATATTATGGGCTAGTAGGGGGGATTCGGTACGGGTAGTGCACAGATCAAAATGTTTTCTCTGCATGACTGTAAGCACCGGTGCCTTGATAACCCACTAATGTGCTAGAAGGGCAGAAAGGGAGGAGAGACTGAGTGCCATGTTTGTGCTCTGCAAGGCTGAGATCACGTCCTTTTGACCTGAGCTATTGAAGGACCACGTCACCCATTTTCAACCTTATCTTCATTATAATTGGTCCTTACTAATGCTCATTATAAGACAGCACCGTGTCTGTCCATATTCGGTCTGTGTCTCAGACGAGTGCCGTGGACAGTTCAGAAACCTGCCTACTACAGTAGTGACATCATCGGTAGGCATGGTTTGGTCTTTTCAAACACGTTTTCAATGTTTTTTACTGGGTGGCTTGAAAAGCCAGCCTGTCAACAAACAGACCGGTGCAAACACACACACACACACACAAAGTTTTTTTTCTCTCTCTTTAATTTATTTATGCAAGAACAATGGCTTCTATTTGAGCATGCTAACTTCCCATCAATGATGTCATTGGTAGGCAGGTTTCTGAGCTGTCCACAGCCCACCAATGAGACACAGGGAGAGTAGATGCAGTAAAATGTGCCATTTTATAATGAACAATGGTAAGGACCAATTATATGAAGATTAGGTTGAAAATGGGTGAAGTGCTCCTTTTAAGACCAATTGAAGTTTTAGCAGTCTGACATCATTCAACTTAACAATGTAAGCCCTATATACTTTGTTTCACGACAAATAACACAAATAGTCGATCTTCAAGCTCACAACATGTCGCATTGCAACGCAACGGGTTGTGAGCTTGTAGATCTGTTATTTTAGCTATTTTGGAAAATTGTTGTTTTGAAAGTTTTTGACATGTTTTTAAACATTTCGCCTATAATGACATGCCCACAAGAGGTTCAATGTTCAAGGTTCTTAAATGTTACGTCTTGTGTACAGGTACATAAGAGTAAAAAAAAAAGTGTGTTCGGCTTCACAGTGGTTAATGGATTGAAATTTACATCTGGGTAGGGGACACATAGTTTGTCCAGAAATTAGTCCGTCCTGTCATTGGATTTTGACTCCCCACAGAGCCTTTCTTGATGAGAGCTTGGAGTTGAATTATTTCAACATACTGGTAGATCTTATTGACCATATTCACACATGGGCCATTTTGTTCTCATGTCAGAGGGAGGTGGGGTTCCCCACCCCCGAACAACATGACAGGAGAACAAAATGTCACTGCTTGTACATGTGTGAGTGATTGAGTGACAACCCTATTGATCCTTGATTCAAAATGGCCACCATGTGAATATGGTCAATAGTACACGCAAGAGCCCTGCGGGACCCAATGCAAATTTCATGGAAGCGGACGCTTTTTAAGTTGCTGCGGGCGGGAGTGTAAGTAAGTAAGTTTGGAGGCTTATTGTCGGTATCAGCCAAGAACGCAGGATTCTATCCCCGTTTCAATAAGTTGTCATCTTCCTACATGCTCAGAACATTTCTGATGCATAATCGTGAAGCCTCGCAGAGTGGAAGCAGAATCTAGAATCATCTTTACTCGTGTACATATTTAATGTAAAGTGACTCTAGATCAGCACAACTCTTGACTAGAAAGCAGGCTGGACAGCGACCCAGTAGACCTGAGGACCGTTCCTCGTGGTCCAGTCTTGGTCCAGAATGGATCTCAGTTGCCTTTCTTGACTCTCACAATGTTCAGCCAGTTTGTTTTTGTTCTTTTTAGCTGCTACAGTAATGTTTTTATGACTTAGTGATAAAGGCAGATCATTTGTGTGTGTGTGTGTGTTATTGTTTTTGTTATTTCCATACTCAGGTTTTATTAACTTGGCCTAGTATCGTAGAGTTAACTGGCTGAAAGCATTGGAAAGCCGTGAGCTTAAGTTGGCGTGTACCTGTGTTAATGGTACATAAACCTTTTCGAGATGCAATAGAAAACGCCATGTGAGTGACGCCGGTGAGCGGTTTTCACCGCTTCAGGCGGGGCTCATTTCATTCGTATGATGGGCTGAATTTGACTTGACGGTAGCATTGGCCAGTGTATTTATTTGGCGTGTCGAAGGGGTTTGGGTCACTGTGCTTGTGGCTAAGGCTGTTGTTCACTCCAAAAAACTGGTCCTTCAAGCTCAATCTAACAGACTCCAGACGCCTTGATAGTGCTTTCTTTGCCTTGCCGTCAGACCAGTGCGATCTGGACGGTCCGGGCATTATGTCAGACCCATAAAAGGGAACTCGTAAACTTTTATGGGTTCACTGTCAAGATGTCATTTTCGAGTGCATTTGTTTTTGTTTTTTTCAGCATCGCTGAATTTGCAGTTATTGTCGTTGCCTAGTCTGATGAAAGGCTTGATTGGTCGGTCAGTTGTTACGTTTCCTCCAGCAGGAAGTTGCTGTTTTTCTCCTGGATCTTTCTGTATTTTTTAGACCAGTGGTTCTCAAACCTCCGTGAGGATATTGCAAGTGGGCTCCCAAATAATTGGCCCAAACACTTAAGATTTGAATGATAATGTAACATTGATTCAGTCGCAATCGACTGACCGATCATAAAAATAAACCGCAAAGACTTTTGAGATTTCCAAGTGGGCCCTGATCCAGAAAAAGGGTTGAGAACCACTGGTATTAGACAACATGTAACATTTCGATGTCTGTGTGAAACCAGACCAATCCCGGTGTACAGTGAGCGATGCATAGGATTTAAGATTACGTTTCAGTTCTCATGCATAGGAAATGCACTTCTGTTCTCTGTATATGTTGTTCTGTCTCCATCATTATTTATTTATTTTTCCTCCATGTTGTTAACCTCTGTATTCACACAACTGTACTAGACATGGCGTATGTATGTATGTACCAGCTGAGTGCGGCTTACCATGAATTGCGCCGAATTTCAAAAAGTGTTTAAAAAAAGAAAGAAAAGTGAAACAGGCAAAAAAAAACATTTTATGATTCCTTTTAATTTTGATATTGCAGACTTTGACAATGAACACGTAGTATGACTATCTCAGTAGACCTCATGTTTAAATGCTGCTGCATGGTTTTCAACATGATGATGATGACGATGATGGTGTAATGTTTGCCTTTTAATTTAAAAGATGTTTAAACAGAAAACAAGACAAGCAGCTGATAAACCAAAACCAGATTTAACACAATAAAAGTGAATGTCAGACAAGATCAATGAGCTGGTTGCCTTATTACTGTATCTTATATTCTCTTTTTTTTTCAATGTATGCATTTCTTAAAGCTGCAATATTTGCTTCATAACTGTGTGAAACTTTGCACACACACACACTCCCAAGAGGCCAAGAAAGAACCCTTGCCCCACATTTTTCAAATCGGCCTGTTATAGTGCCACCAGGTGGCCAATTTTTACTAAATAATGTTTTTTTTATAGGCCTATTACTCCTACAGATTTTGTCCAAACCTCATGCAAATCGGTATACATTATCTCTCGTGATCAAGTTGTTTTGACCACTCTCCATCTAAATTCTACAAGGTTAAGTGTTTCGTTCTCACTTGCAACTTTCCATGCTTCTGTGGCACGAGAGCTGTGATGTGTTAGCACAAGTTTAGGGCTTCAAGACCACCATTAGACACATTTCCACTCTCCATCTAACTTCTACAAGGTAAAGTATTTCAATCTCACATCGTCCATGCTTCTGTGGCACGAGAGTTGTGTCAGTGGTTTGTAAGTGCTAGTGGTGGAAAGTAACTAAGTACATTTACTCAAGTATGCTACTGTACTTTAATTTTGAGGAATTTTTACTCTACTGGAGTATCTCCAATTTTCAGTACTTTTACTTCTACTCCACTACATCTCAGAGGCAAATATTATACTTTTACTCCACTACAATTATTTGAAAACTTTTGTTACTAGTTATAGATTTTGATTATTATTACAAAACATACATTATCCACTTTAGCCTATATACATTTTGGCCATTTGAAAATAGCCGATCTACAAGCTCACAATATTTTTATTTATTTATTTATTTATAATTTTTATCCCGCGATTTTTGTAACCCATTTTTTTCACCCTGTGCCAATTTCCTAAGTGATCCTGGGCGCTACACCAGCCCTACACCAGCGCTACACCAGTCCCCCACAGCCTGGGGAGGCCAGGGCCGAGCTCATGCTTCCTTCAGTGCATGAGAGCCAACTGACCTTCTTGTCACCTGACATGGGGGAGTTTCCCTGGTAGGACGTAGCGCGTGGAAGGAACACGTTATTCCAACCAGTTCCCTTCCCCTCCATCAGGCGCCCCGGCTGTCATGGGGGAGGCGGTATAGTGACCAGGATTACTACATGTTTTTGTGAGGGTATTACTACCCTGGGAGACACGGGGAGAACATGCAAACTCCACACAGAAAGCTCACAATATTTAAAAAAAATGTTTATACATTTGAAAACATTTGGGATATTCTACATAATGAGAACTTTCTACTTTTGGTACTTTAAGTAAATTTTGAATTCTGGAATTTTACTTGTAACAGAAAAGTAAAACATTGGAGTACTTCCTACTTTTGGTACTTTAAGTAAATTTTGAATTCTGGACTTATACTTGTAACAGATAAGTAAAACAAAATTAGTACTTTTTCCACCACAAGCGCCGTTTGGGGTTCAAGACCACTATTAGACACATTTGCACTCTCCTCTAAATTCTACAAGGTTAAGTATTTAATTTGCACTTGCATCATCCATGCCAGCGTGGCACAAGCAATAAGGTCAGTGGTTTGAGTGGTTAATTGTGGTACCCACTACCATGAAGTAGTTATGTTATGCACGCTACCATTTATCTTGGTGCAGCAGACCCAATCTGTGAAGCCGATGGGTTAGGTGGGCCAATCAGGGAAGCCGATGCCTGTGCATTAAAGCAGTGGTTCCGTCAAAAGGTATTTGGCCGCATAGGCCCCTAATTTGAAAAGGTTTTGTGACAGCGGGGACCCCCATAAGAGAATCAGAACACAACTAGCTTGTAACTATATTTCACTTTAAAAATTGATTAAAAAAATCTATATTTTTGAAATTCTTCAAAAATAGAAGATCTGTGAGCTTGCAGGTCAGCTATTTTTGAATAGCTAAAGTATAAAATAGGATTAAAGTGGTTAAGCTAAAATGTTTGATTCTATATGAACAAATGTTGCTGCATGGGGACCCTCTGGAACCTCTTCCAGGACCCCAGGCGTAGGCTCCAGTAGATATACAGTTCACATACAGTAGATCATCATCCTTCAATCCTGACTCACTGAAAACCTCTTGAAATGAGTCTCGTGTGAAAATGCGATCCTTCCTGCCTCAGGCTTAGTGTTTACTCCTCGAGGGGGAAATCTGGCTCCTGGTCTGGTCCGCCATGCCGCCAGGTGGCCGGGCTCAAGTGGACCACACCGCGCCGCTGAGCCAGGCAGCGGTATAAATAAGTCCTTCCTAAGGTGTTCAGTTATGAACTCATGGCTGTCAGGTGGAAACCTTGTATGTCCAAAACCTTTCCTTTTTTATTATTATTTTAAAAACAGCCGATGTGACGCTTTGTGAGCTTGTAGATCTGCTGTTTTCACTGCTTTTGTGTGACACTCTTGTATGATGAAGTAGGCCTAGGGCATTCATTTATGAAAAGCATAAAAAGTTGAAATATGGAGATATGAGGTTTCCGACCAACAATGACAAAGCTCTTCTTAATGCATTTCAAAGGTTCAAAATGTATAGAACAGACACTTTATTATTTTCACTTTCACTATAAAATGTTTTCAAAAATGGCAGATCTACAAGCTTGTGAGCTTGTAGCTATTTTTGCTACTTTTGTGTGACACTAGTATGGCAATGTAGGTCATCCATTTACAAAACAAAAAACATAAAACGTTGAAATATGGAGATACAAGGTTTCTGTCCGACAGCAATGACATTAAAGAGAAGATGTCCTAAGCCACTGCGAGGTGACAAGATTTCCCAGGAGTCCAGAGTCAGGAAGTGATTACATTTGACAGCTTCCCTTTTAGTTCCTCTCCAGTACACGTGTACATACACACACACACACACACACACACACACACACACACACACACACACACACACACACACACACACACACACACACACACACACACACACACACACACACACACACACACACACACACACACACACAGGTCACACGCACACATGCACGCACGCACGCACACAATGGTGCATGTAACCCGGCCTAGAGCTTCCATTGGTGTGCTAACATTTCAAGGCTGCGTTCCTGAGGTCTGCTTGCCCCTCGTGAACTTGTTTGGCTGCTTGAGGGAGAGAAGGATTACAGCTCTTTCCATATCTTTATTTATATACTTATTTTCTCTTTTTTGAAATTGTGAAGTGTTCTGGCTTCTTTCTGAACAATGGGGAAGGATTTGGATTTGGACTGATAGAATGTGGTAGATTGCTCGAAATATAATATTGACTGACACACACACACACACACACACACACACACACACACACACACACACACACACGCAAACGCATGCACGTGCACACTCGCGCACGCATGCACACACTCCAAGTCCATCCAGCACACAGACTTTTCAACCAGCTGGCCCATGGACAACAGGGCCTTTAAATTGTACATCTAATTGGCAAAGCTGGAAAACCCATTCAGTCAGGAGCAGACGCTGAAACATAAAACCTTGACTTGCACTTTCTAAAGTTAGACTGTGGGAGAGGTCTCCGGCCTCCGCTTGTCACCAGTTTAATTCATCTCCCACTTGGACTCCACAACACCCCCCGAAAAAACACAGTGGGGGACAAATGTTGGCCGTCAGTTTTTATAAGGTTAAAAAAAAAAAGAGTCAAGGCCCCCTAAAAACATTCTGTGCCAGGGACCATCAAACAAGATTTGTGTTGTTACATGTAAAATGTTGGAAAAGTAGTATTGAAAAAAGGAGCGTACCTATTATCGAGCCCTGTGGGACACCGGCCAACTAAGTATATAGGGTTTTAAGTGGTTAAATGATAAAATGTGTATTGTGATGTCTTATGACGGTTATAGACCACATCAGAATGTTTGTAAACAAACGTGTAGGTTGGTATGTCTATGGACATTTACACAATATAAAATAATGTGTCCAGGACATTAGCTATGTTTGTCAACCTGTGGACATTTAGAGCAAAATAATCATACCGCTGCCAAGTGCCGGCGTAATACATTTTTGGTTGTCATGATGATTTGGTCTATTAAACCACTTAAATCCCAGCATCCATATTCTGGGAAAGCGTTCGCAGGATACGGATATTTCAGCTATTTTCATCAAAGATATTTAGTGTACAGAGCGATAACAGAAAAGTCACTAGTATAGGTAGATAGATGTCCTTTCTCGGGTCAATGCATATATACATCCAAGACAAGACAACCAATGAATAAATATACACCACAACTAAAACACCCAGCAACCGACAATAAAGACAAGAAGTACTTAGTACTTGTGTGAAAGTGAGAATGTTGGGTGTGTGTGTGTGTGTGTGTGTGTGTGTGTGTGTGTGTGTGTGTGTGTGTGTGTGTGTGTGTGTGTGTGTGTGTGTGTGTGTGTGTGTGTGTGTGTGTGTGTGTGTGTGTGTGTGTGTGTGTGTGTGTGTGTGTGTGTGTGTGTGTGTGTGTGTGTGTGTGAACACGCCCGATCTCGTCCGATCTTGGAAGCTAAGCAGGGTCGGGCCTGGTTAGTACTTGGATGGGAGACCGCCTGGGAATACCAGGTGCTGTAAGCTTTGAGTCCTGGGCATGACGTTAAACTGCCCCGTTGTAACTACCATCGTCAATGTAGTAGGTGCAGTGGATGCATTTTTTTAACTACTGTGGACTATGTAGCTTGCACACAAGAAGGCACTACTCACCGGTGGAATCTACCAACGGCCGAAGCTACCTGACGGCCAGGTGAGACTTCCAGGCCCATGAGAACAACTACAGAGAGCGCTTTAACACCAAGCAGCAGTGCAAGACTAAGAACTTTGTTTCCTCTGGTGATCCAGTCTAGGACATACCCACAGACTGGTTGTTGGAGGGTTTCAACAACTTGGGATGCCCAAAGACGAGACAGAAAGGCTGGCACAATTGTGGTGTCTCTGCGGCCATGTTGGCAGCGGGGCCGCTACTTGTGCCGTGAGTGACATGCTTGTTGTATCATGAGGACATATATCCATGAGTTTGTGAATGTAACCTCTACTGCACCTAACATATTTGTGTATTTTCTGTATGCTTTCCCTGTGTGTGGACATAAATAAATTGTTAAACTGTGTGTGTGTGTGTGTGTGTGTGTGTGTGTGTGTGTGTGTGTGTGTGTGTGTGTGTGTGTGTGTGTGTGTGTGTGTGTGTGTGTGTGCGTGCGCGCGTGGGTGTGCGTATGCGTGCGTGCGTGCGTGCGTGCGTGTTGGTGCATGTATGTATGTCCATGGGGGGCATTAGCACAACAAGTCCCTGAGGGACTTTGGTCAACCAAGTAAAGGGTTTAGTTATAAGGATCCATCCTTGAAATACTGGCGCCGTTACAGTACTGTATCTACCTGGAAATACATTTGTGGTAGTGGTGATGCCATGATGATGATTGGGTCTATTCATGGATCCATCCTTGAAATGACCCTTTCTGCTGAGTTTCACAGCCTGCCTATAAAGCAGGATGAACAACATCATCACCTCACAAACCCTTGGTGCCACACTGGAATGTCTGGTCAAGTGTTTCTGGCTGAGAACCAGTGGTGGAAAGTAACTAAGTACATTTACTCAAGTACTATAATTGAGTGCAATTTTGATGTACTTTTACTTTATTTGAGTACTTCTTTTTGATACTTGAAACTTCTACTCCATTATATCTCGGAGGAAAATATTGTACTTTTTACTCCACTACAATTATTTGAAAACGTTACTTAGCTGATTTAGGTTATTATTACAAAAAGTACATTAACCACCTGTTTCGTTACCTATTTTATACTACGGCTATATGAAAATGGCCGCTCTAGTTCTGCTATTTTCGCAAGATTTTGATACTTTTTCAAAATGTTTGGAAAATCTCCATAATGACTACCTTCGCTTTTGGTACTTTAGGTATATTTTGATGCCAATACTTTTGTACATTTAACTCAAGTAATCTCAGGGCCTGCATTTCTTCATTGTTGTATTGCTATTTTTACTTACTCACTTAAATCACACAGCGAAAGCTTTCCCCACGGCAACAGAAAACCAAAAAGACCCTAGTATAGAGCCCTAAGGGACCCCAGTCAACGATAGGGTATAAGTGGTAGTAAAACAATCTGAGTACTTCTTCCACCACTGCAGAGAAACTACATCCACACAAAAACAAAGTGTGATATGAATTGAAGTGGATTTGGCATGCATGTAAAAGGAGAGGGTGAGCAGAGTGGTTGGTGCTACGGTCTCCGCGTCTCCCGTTGCACCTGTCTGGCTGCTCTTACAGACGGAGGGACCTCGGGGCCCCAACGTGGCCCTCAGCCAAAGGGCGTCAAGGTATGGGAGAGAGGGGAGGAAGGAGTAGGGGGGCTTGGGTGGTGAATGCGATTCCCCTGAGAATCTGGCCGTCCGCACGCTCACAGAAGCTATAAATACCTTTTATATGGTTTAAGAGGAATTAGTGGAGACGTTAGTCGTCAACATGCTTACACGGATGTTACGGTCAGGGGCTTTTCTGTGAGCCAAAACCTTCCTCCCAACTAAACAAGGACACAAACTGAGATGATTCGCCTTTGGTGCAAAAGGAGAAAGGTTGAGAGCTGGTGCACATCTGGATTCTATTTCTTTGAAGCAATGACACCAGATCCAGGTTATTATAGTTAAACTAACAAACTAACAAAAACTAGAATTGACAAAACATTTGAGTAACTGAAATGAAAATAAAAACGAGGCTTTACACAAAAAAAAAGATAACTAACTGAAACTGCAATTTGTGTTTCGATAACTTTAATGAACTAACATCATAGAGAAATTGTCATCAGTCTTTGTCAATATTAGACTTAGGCCCTGTCCGAAATCGCATACTAACAGTATGCCAAATTACTTTTTAGTATATCCAAAAGCATAGTAAATAGTATGTGAGATTCATACTACATTCTGGCCCTGTCCAAAATCACATGCAAACATACTATTTAGTACATGCCAAATAACTTGTTAGTATGTCTGAGCTTATATGTGACTTGCATACTAAATTCAGGCAATTTTGTAGTATTCAACAGTGGACACTATGTACAGTATATGTACTGTATGTTCGAAGTGAGGAGCCTACTGCTTAGTACATACGAAACAGTAGGCTGAAAATAGCATACTGTGTAATACTAGTTAGTTAGTATGTACATTAGTATGTGGTTACGGACGCCTTGCTACTATTTATCTTTTTATATTAATATTATATTATCAATAAAACCCTGTCCCGTCCACTCCCATGTTATAGGAAAAACCGGACCGGAACTTTCGGTTTTTAACTTAACATTGGAGTGGACGGGGCTAGCGTCACGTAGCGTAGCGTTTCACGTCAGCGTACGCTCATGTGTGGATGTACCCACACACTGTATTCACCTGTTTCCTAGGCTGTGTGTTTTCCACTTCCTGTCGGTTTTCATTGGATATCATTAGTCATCTGACCAGTTTCATTGGATTTCATTGGATCAAATTGACAGGAAGTAAAAAGCCTAGGAAACAGGTGAATATACATCCAGTATACACAATAATACCACAATTGAACTGCTGAACGTGACATGTTAGCATTAACTATAAGTGATACAAGAAACCGTTAAGAAAAATGTAAACTTTATTGCAACATTGTCAATTCTAAGGTCTCTGAATTACAGGAGAGAAGAACACTTGTAATGGCACAGTCATTGTAATATGTACATTGCTGATACTGCAATTATTGGACAGTCGCTGTCCAGGATTTAAGGGTAGGACACAGAGGCACACAGCGTGATGCTTTTCTCACAGCGTTCGATTAGAAGCAGAAGCATCGGGGCTAGGAAAGCTCTTTCCACGACATCACAGTTTGTCCATTGTACATTCAGCTCTAGGAGAGATTAAAGGAACAATTCACCGATTTCAAACTTTTCTTTTATATAATTGGTCCTCACTGATACTCAATATAAGATGGCACAATATCTGTCTATTCACTCTGCGACTTATTGGTGGGCTATGGACAGTTCAGAAACCTGCCTTTGAGTGACATAATTGATGGGGATTCCGAGCTAATAGAAACTACAGCCTTTCTCTTCCTGGAAAGTTGCAATGCTGAAATATAAACTATTGTTATTGCATTAATAAAAACATTTAACAAAGGTTTGAAATGTCCAAACCTGCCTATACCGATGATGTAACTGGTTTATGAACTGTCCACAGTCCTCCTCTGAGACAGTGAGTAGACAGAAATGGTGTCATCTTATAATGAGCGTTAGTGATGACCAATTATATGAAGATAGGTTGAAAATGGGTGAAGTGCTCCTTTAAGGCTTCGTTCATACGCCATCGTACGACGGTGTCGCTCAACGAAAATAGCCGATCTACAGTACAAGAGCAGTGGTTCCTCAAACCTTTTTTTTATTTCAAGCGCCCCCCATAACTGTGAGAGTGTACAAATGCAAACGAATGGACCCTTAAGGTTCCAATCGGTTCCATTTATATACTCTCCGAGCTACAGACCAGTAAGGGTGCAATTACAATCCCCTAAAAGGAACCCTGAGGGATCCCTGGACCCCACTTTGAGAACCACTGTACAAGAGGTTCTAGATGTCTATTTTCAGCATGCGCCACCAGCGTATGGCGAAGTATAAGTCAGGCTTAAGACGTTGAGGTGTCCACAGCACGCTGCGTTTCACTAAGACATTTGGTGATTTGATAAGCTTCAGTAGACCTGAGTTTACAGTTACAGTACAGTAACAATCATTAGATCAAAGTTATACAATCAATTAGTGCTAAATTAAAGTATCCATATAGAATAAGTGATGGGGGGGGCCAGGTCCCAAATCAGTACAACAGACACAAGAGACTCTGTTAAATAAGCAGAATGAACTATCTGGGTTATGGAACATGGTACATATGGAGTAACCTTTCTCTCTAGATGGTGTGAGACAATTATATGATTTTTTTAATGTACATAGATCTTTTATCAAGCCATTGCAAACTAGTGTGCTCAGACATTCTGCTAGGAAAGAACCAATAGAAGTGACTGTGAATTAGCACACGGTCCAATGGATGAGGGGTATGATTTCCACATTTTACTTAACCATATTGACCTTGCTCTTTCACGCTTTCATAAAAAAAAATTGTAAAACAAATAAATAGCAGATCTGCAAGTCCACAGCACGTCACATCACGGCGCGTTGAGAGCTAGTAGATCGGCTAATGGTACTTTGTAGGGCGTTAAGTGGTTAACCCCTTCTCTCAAACGGAGGAAGCCTGCAATAGATAATTGAGACAAAACGGCATCATTCTTCCCGAGGTGCGGAGCGCCTGTGTCAAATCTACATCCCCCCTCTGTGGTGTCACTCGCCCGTCTTTCTTTAGAACTTCCTTTGGCAACCATGAAAGAGCACATCAACACAATTATCAAAAGAGAGCAAGTAAAAAAAAGAAAATAAACATTAATAGGCTATAAAAAGCACTTAAGACAGCAGGATAGTAAGAGGTTAAAATCTAATGAATGAACTCTTATACACTACCATGCCACCTTACCATGGCAGCAAGTCCCTTGGGATCTACAGTACTAAAGGGTCTTTTACACCTGTCCAATAGAGTGGTGAGGTATGTCAGCGATCTAAGTTGCTTTACTATTTTGAGAATAAGTGCTAAGAGGATGACGGGGTGTCATATCTGGTGACGATTGAATAGTAGAGCAATGAGAAACTGAGCTTGAGGTACATTTCACGATGCATCAGCCCTTTGGCATGATAAGTTCAAGTACAGCAACATGTACAGTACCAAGGTGCGTCAGTCCCCTTCAAACGAAGCTTTCTGGAAGGCATTTTCTTCCAAAAAGCATTTGCCTCTGAAAAAGAGCCCTCATCAAACATCTTCTGTCCTTCTTTTAATCTTCATTTGGTCTTCTTGAGAGATTCATAGATTCTGTTTAAGTGAAAAAGGGGCTTGCTTTGTTCTCCAATATCAGGGCAACCAGCAGCAATGAAACATTTAAAGACTGTAGAAATGCAGTATGTAAACACACAGGTTTCTCCATAAGTGACATACAAAAAAAATAAGTATAACGAGTTATAAGGTCCGGAAACAAATCAGCCAAGAGGTAAAACTGATTAACGTTCTTTTTCTTTTTCTTTTTAAAAAAGGAAGAAAAAAAAGTCTCAAAGAAAAAAATACAAATTCTTTTGAATTGTAAAGTGCAAGTATAAAAAATATCTCTCTACTTCTAATATCAAGATGGCATCTTGAGACACGGTCCATGGTCTCTCTTGTGGAAAAAGTGCAAGTTGAGAACAGCACGGAAAAAAACAAAAAAAAGAACAATAGGATTCCAAACAGTAACGGGACGATTCGGGTGACTTTGCAGATGAAAGTCATGTGACTCAGCTCCTCCGTAAGAAGACGGCCACCTCGTCCAGGGCCACGGGGTAGTCCTCTAACAGCGTGCCCCCGTCAAACACCTGCTCGTTCCGGCTGTCCAGCCACTGGAAGCCCCCGTCGGGTAGATAGATGTCCCTCCTCACCGCCCCTCTTTCTAACACCGGAGCAACCAGGACCTGGAGAGCAGCGACAACAACGTGCATGTTAGGTTCAGATCATGGCAGCGATGACGTGATTATGATAAGATGAGATGAGATAGATGTGTAATGATTCTTTGAGGGAAATTCAGGAGTCATAGCAGCAACACAGTGAGAAGGAAACACAAGACAGGTACAGGTAAGAGTCAAGAACCAAACTATATAAAAAATACACACACACACACACACACACACGGACCCTGACAGAAAGGAACTCAAAGCCATCCCACTTAGAAAAGCCATTAAGTCACCTCGTCTCCAATGAGGAACTGGTCATCTATAGTGAAGGTCACAGGGTCGTCAGGGCTGAGCCACCACAGTGGCCGGTATATTGGGTGTCCCTTCTCCTGCCACTCCTCCGCAAACCTCTCTATCAAGGGAACCACAAACTCCTGGTGGCGAGCGATGTACACCCGTGTCAGGTTTAGCACCTATACACAACACAACAAGAGAGGACAG
The DNA here is from genome assembly GCF_963454915.1 of Gymnoscopelus microlampas. Lineage (NCBI taxonomy): Eukaryota > Metazoa > Chordata > Actinopteri > Myctophiformes > Myctophidae > Gymnoscopelus > Gymnoscopelus microlampas. The sequence goes on from NC_139943.1 coordinate 29,526,290, forward strand.
AATCAGGGTTAATTTCTTTGACTAAAACTATGACGAAAAATGTTCAACTACCTTTTATTCCCTTGACGAAAACTAAACGGAAACTAAATAAAAACTAGGCTATTATGACGAAAACTATGACTAAATATATGATCAATTTTATCAACAAATAAAGAACTCACCATTGACCTGTACAGTACTGATTAGAGAAGTGAATGACCCAGAGAATTGCTTATCTTAGTTCGTAAATTAAAAGATTGATTAAAGTATAAATTAAAATACGTACTAAAAACAAAGGACAATCATTTAAAACAATGCATTACAATTTGGGCCAACTGAATCAGCTGTAGATTAGTTTACTAAAATCTTATGATAATTATTTAGACTAAAACTAGACTTGTAGTTTTCCTTTTTTTCTTCTTCTTTTTTTGTGAAAGTGGTTGAGTGTGTCTGTGGGTTTTATAAATATTGAACTAGTGAAAAGTATTTTCACTAGTATAGCTTGTGACTAAATAACTAAAAAAAAAATCCCCCATATCCTGAAAAGTAACCGTTTTAGACATACAAGGTTTCCACCCGACAGCGACGATATTCAAAACTAATTGAAATCCTGTTGCTTGGAAGGTAACAGGAGTTTACCAACTGATCCAGCTTTATATGGGATGTTTATACTGTATCTGCACACTCTTTGCACCTTTTCATTCATAAACTTTATTGTGTGCTTTATTGATATCCTGCCACACATTATTTCAACAAATCTAGACCAAGTGGAGTAACTGAGACCGTCCAACAGTCATAAAAAAAGAAAGCCTTTCCTAAACTAAATTATCTGCCATAAGATTTTCCATCGCAAGAATAATATACAGTAGACAGTGCCGTCTGCTGAAGACATTTCCAATGCCATCTCTCCTCTCATTCAGACAGGAAGAGCACTTTGACACTGTCGGCTGGAAACCTTGTATGTCCAAAGCAGGTTCTTTTCAGGAAATGGAAATAATAACCTGTGTTCCAATGTATCCAATGTAGCTATTATTTAGTCACAAGCTCTTGTTAATACTGTACTTTCCATTGGTTCAATATTTGTAAAACCCAAAGACATAATTTAACCACGTTCAATTTCAATTTTAAAAAGGTCACAAATAGCAAAAATAGAAGATCTACAAGCTTCAAGACGCATTGCATCGTAGCACAGTGTGAGCTTGTACATATGCTATTTTACCACATTCGTGGTACTTTTCAAAAGTTGAAATATGGAGATACAAGGTTTCTGCCCGACAGCAACGACTTCATTGTTTGACTTTAGCGGTTAACACTGTCCAAGTCTTTCTCCTGTGTGCCTGTGGCCAAACTACTTCAGCATTCCTCGAAGGGTCACTTCCTCCCAGTGTCCCAGGACAAAAACAAAAACCCGACCGCATCTATAAAAATAAAAAACATATTTTTATGAGTGGAGAATTGAGAACATTTGTAGGAATGAGTTTGGAATCCCATCCCCGACTATGAGCGGATCTCTGTCTAATTGAGAAGCCAGGCATACAGTACATGTGTGGGTTTGTGGGTTTTTGTCCCGTTGGGCCCAGCCAGGGTCACTTGCCGTGCACATTCTGGACGCGAAGAAGGTGCCACGGCTAAACACTATTACTGTACACTGACTACAAAACTGTGATAAAGCTGTTTATCACATGGAAACCCAAACTGTAATATAAAGTAATACAGTAATTACAAACTACTAATCCCAATGCATTTTAGAATTTATACGTTTTTAAACAAGAAATTCAATGATTTTCCAGAATAGTTTTAGTGATACGATGTGATCTGAGCTTCTAGATCTGCTATTCTCACGATATTTGAAATAGGGCTTAAGTGATTCATTCATAGAGTACAATATTTGTCTTTGAAATGTCATGGAGTGGATGTCATAAGCATCCAAAAATGCAAACGCTAAAGTACTCAAGTAAATGTACTTAGTTACTGTCTCTGTCTCGTTTCATTTCGGGTTTAACAAGTTGAAGGCCACGCAAGAGACGAAAATGGAAAAACATTGCTGCTGACTGTCAAACGCATAGCCGTCCAAAAGCAGCTTATTTTCATCTTTTGTCACGCAACACAAGTCACTACCAATAATATTCTCTTGCCTCACTCTTGTCGAAATGGACACACACACACATCCTCCTCCCTGTCACACTTGTCAATTACGCATGGAAATCTTAATTGCCATAATAAAGTCCTTTTCCAAGATTTGTCCTCAAATTCATTATCATTCCTGCCGAAGTGGCTCGATCTCGCCGTCACAGCCCGAGCGTGAGCGATGAGCGTGAGTCATAAATCTGGGAGGAGGGGGCTGTAATTCAGACCAGATGGACTCTCTTAACCACAGGTGATGTTGGGAGAGAGGCCAAGCAATCACTCCTATTGAGGGATGGAGAAGGGATGGATGGGAGGGAGAGGCAGGGGGCGGGAGGTGCTTTAGAAGGGAAAAAATAGCCCTCGCCATCGAGTGCCTGTCCATTGGACAACCTGAACCATGGGCTGCTTGTGGTCAAACGTTACGTAGCATACGTGACCAGACACCCCAAGGACGTGGCATCGTTTTTGTGAGGTAGGTTAGGGTTAAGGTAGCTTCATTCCTTTCCACAATTCCGCTCCTATTATTTATTCATTTAATCCATGAAGACCGGGAACGCATCTGTGTCACTTTAGATGTCTTTGGCTATTCAAAAATAGCCGAGTGCCGCACTATGAGCTTGTAGATCTGCTATTTTAGAAAAATCGTAAACATTAAGCGCACATCTATGAATAAATATATATTTTTAAAGCGAACATTTTTAACTCAAATCTTTGCTTCTGGGGGTCCCTGGAACAAAATATTTTGCTTCTGGGGGTCCGCGGCCAAATACTTATAATTTTGGGGGTCCTAGACATGAAAACGTTTGAGCACCACTGATGTAGAAACATACGTTTTTTTCCCCAAAAATAATTTAGAAGACTTATACAGTATGTGATGCATTCCTGATGTCCAGAGCTCTAGCTCCAATACTCCTAGCAGGGGAGGGACAGGGCCAGTGTTTGCGTAAGACCCACCTGAGGACATGCACCGCTCACAAACTCACTGGCTGGCTGAGTAAGGACCATGGGGAACATTTCAGCAGTGACCTTCAGTCTCGAGCTTGTGTGACGTCTTCTTCACTCAGGCTCTTCTGTCAATAAACAGCTCTCATACCTTACTGTACGCAACACACCTCTCTGTGGGACGCTGGCACCTCTGGAGGACACCTAAAGGGCAGGATTCCCTCACCGCTTCACCTGATCTCTCCCTCCACTGCAGGAGCTATTTTCGAATGCATTCCTACCGCCTTAATCAGCATTACGCAACAACAGCATGTGACTCTGTCTCCGCACGGTTGTAATTCCATCTGAAGGGCCGTTCAGACCAACGCGATGACTATAGCTATAACGATAGCGATACGAGCGTTCACACTGATGAGCGATACGTTCTGTAAACAGTGGCACAAACGCGCCGCTAAGTCCAGCTGTGTGTGAACCTGTGTCCGAGCCATAGGTCAGAGCCCACACGGAGGGGGGAGAGAGAGAGAGAGAGAGATACACAGAGAGAGAGAGAGAGATTTGAAAGTTCTGTGGTGCTGAAGGACGCATGACTAGGATATATGGATAATCTGACCAACGGAAAGTATTAACACGAGCTGTGACAAAAATAATAACAACGTTCCTTTAGAACGGTTTTGGACATACAAGGTGTCCACCCGACAGCGCCGATATGTTGATGAGTTTAAGAATGGAAAGAGGTGAGGAAGTGTAAGGGTGTTTTATGAGGTGCCAGTGTAGTCATGCACTGTACCTGCTCCTCTCCACAGGCCCAGGGTGGCGTGTGGAAACTGATGACAGGGAGGAAGGCTGCGAGCTCCATCCAACGAATGAACAACTCTTCATCTGTCACAAGCTCACCGGACAGAGAGCCACCTGCAGAGAGAGAGACAGAGAGAGAGAGAGAGAGAGAGAGAGAGAGAGAGAGAGAGAGAGAGAGAGAGAGAGAGAGAGAGAGAGAGAGAGAGAGAGAGAGAGAGAGAGAGAGCATTACTAAGCATTACAAAACATTTCCCTCTACACAAAATGGCGAAAATCACCAATCTATCAGCTCACATGTCCAAGCGTTGGTTGTAGATGGGCTATTTCCGCAGAATGTTCGGAACCCCCAGGGAGATCCCCACAATGATTTTGGGGGGGTCCCCAGATGACAGTGAAGCGACAATTTAAGGACTTTTAAGAGCTTTTTACTACCTATAACGCATCGCAACGGCTATTTTCAGTGCTTGTCAGGGTGGGGGGTCCCAAGTTCAAATATGATTATTTTGGGGGGTCCCCAGTTCAAATATGATTATTTTGGGGGGTCGTGGCCTGAAAAGGTTGAGAACCACTGCACCTAAACCACAATGGCTGATGGATGAAGTGCATTGGCATGACATCCACTAGTCTCTAATGTATCATGTTAGTGGGAGTGGGATTTTATCAGGCCATCCATCCATCCTGTCAGCTCCCTGTTTTCTCCACATCAAAGTAAATAGTTGTCTCACATGCGTGGCCTGCCCTGGCCCGGCTCTGGTCTGCCATTACAGGAATCTGGAATATTACAGGAATACACTGCATGTTGAGCCAACGTCTCACCTTTCTGACCAAAAAGTCAAAGGTGTGCTTTTTTGCAACACAATGTAATGATTGATGATGAATGCTGTTTTAAATCGTATCTCTGATCCACCACTCTGCTTCCGCCAATATTTTCTTTGCACTGCAGTGGTTCTCAACCTGTGGGGCAGGGCCCACTGGTGGGCCGTGAGGATATTGCAAGTGGACCCCCAAATAATTGGCTAAACACGAAGATTTTATTGATATAACATTAATTATCATGGTCATGGTATTTTTTCTTTAAAACGCTAAAGAAAGTTTTCGTTGTGACACTGCAGAACAGGAACTTAAAGTATACTACGTTAGTTCCATTGATCTAAGCGGAACACAATCGATTGATTGATTGAAAAGGCATAAGGCCCACCCATCTGACCATTTAACATGTGTTAAGTGGTCAGATGGGTGGGCCGCATTCATATAGGCTGTGGTATTACCTACTGCATCGGGAATGAGGAAGTTGTATCCCAGCAGGCTGTGGTGCAGCAGGGATGGAATGAGGCCCTTCAGGCCCGTGGAGCTCCAGTCAGACTGGAGAGGGCTCATCCTTACAAACACAGGCTTGTGGCTCGACCTGGTGGTGCATGTCATCAATAGAACAATTAGTAGCCCACTCACCTAAATCCTAGAGCTGCATCTTATTATACATGTTTTTATCCCTTTTTTCTCCCCTATTTAGTCGTTATGCCAATTGATTCCTCCCCACACGCATTTGTGCTGCGACAACGCACAGGTGCCGCCCCAGCCCGTAGGAACACGTGCAGTGACGAATATCACCCTCCCCCGAACACGGGCCAAATGTGTTTGTATCGTATCGTATGTAAACACTCGACAAAGCCGGATGCACCACTGGTGGATCCAGAGCGATAATTTTACATTGACAAATAAATTCACTGTTAAATGTACTGGCTGAGGTCTCTTAAATACAAGTTTCATAATGTTTCTACAACCAACAGCAGAGTGGGTCCATTTGCTATCTTGTAGAATCTACAATGTAGTTTATGAAGTGTGCTTCCAGACCATGCAAACAAGATCAAATGTTTGCTTTAAGACACTTGTTTCTCAACGTCGGGTTCAGGGACCACCACAGGTCCAAATGGACCCTTACAGGTCTGTAACTCTGAGAGTTACGGACCCAAATGGACCCCATTTTGTTTAACACTGTGGATGTTACAGTTGTACAGTAGGTTGGGGTCCCAGAGATAACACATTGTACACTCTCTGAGTCCATTTGGACCACTGGTGGTCCCTGAACCCGATGTTGAGAACCAGTGCTTTAAAGGGATAGTTCACCCAAAAAATGACGTATTTTCTATCAATTACACACCCCACGAAGCCTTGAATTCATGGAGATTTTTTAGTTTTTGTCGTATTCCTAAGCCACTTATTTGATGTCCGGCAGAAAGATGCTAATGCCGCCGCCGGTCATCAAATTATTGGCTTAGGAATGCGACAAAAACAATAGAATTCAAGTCTCCATGGGGTGTGTAATCGAGTCATTTTGGGGTTGAACTATCCCTTTAAGATCTCCACCATTATCATACCGTGTCCCTGCGGTCACGATCGCAGAGTCACCAATCCTGGAGGCCAGGTCTGCCAGCAGGCCGATGTAGTGGTCTCCGCCGAGGGCGCTGGGCGCTCGCAGGGCCCGCTCTTCCAGCGGGTTGCCCTCGCCCCCCTCCAGGAGGATGTACTCCATGCCCAAGCGGGCCTGCAGGGCGCCCACTTGGTCCAGGAACCAGCCCACCGCCGCTGGGTTGCTGATGTTCAGCTTCACGCAGAACTTCCCCCGCCACTGGCTCAGCACAGGCACCTGAGGGAGCAGTAAGGGAAAGTAACCATCAGTTTGGGAACCCCTAGCTTCAGGTCCACTAAACCAACCCCGGTTCACCAGAGCAGGTGAGGGTTGTGTGGGCAGCGCTCTCACCGGGTGTCCCTGGGGGCCGGAGGGGAGGCTGAGCCAGTGGGCCTCGGTGCCTTCCAGCATGGAGGTGTGGAACTGCGTGCTGTCCACGCTCAGGAAAGGGGACAGGGTGACGGAAATGTTAAGAAGCTTGACAAGTGGGAGGTCCCTGGTCTGTCTGTTGGACATCCCTCTTCTCCTGCTGTTGAGGTAGTCATGGTCCTGCAGAGACAGAGGACATGATCACACTGATGAGTTTTGTTTACCTGTAATGTGTGTGTGTTTTTTTTTAAGATAAATATTCTTTGAAGTTTGAAAATGGAGGGATGGACCAGGAGGCAGTGGTGCTGTTCCAGAACATTCAAGGTTTTATTTTGCAATCATTGACCTCACACATGAACATGAATGTGATTACGTGTTCTGGCTATCCTCTCAAACCGCACAAAGAATCTCTCAGCATCCTTCTCGGTTCTGAACCACTGGAGGCTTGAGCTCGGTTAGGTGGATTATCAGGCCTCTGATCCAGTGGTATATATGGGCTGTCGTGGTGGAATAGAGGGGGATAAGGTTGGGGTTGAGTCTGTGTTTGTTGCACAAGAAGCTGTTCAGACTTGGGTACAGCCAGGTGTTGGAAGAGAATATTATAATTATTTTTTGTTTTTAAGAGAATATTGTTCTTCTAATGACCAGTCTTGTAGAGACACTGTATCTGGTCTTTCTGGCGCAGCCCGAAGAAAGAGAAAACAAAAAGAAAAACATAGAAGACAAAGAAGACAACAAGACAAGAAACTCAGTCACACTGCCAGTCAGTCACAATAGGAGGGAGTAGAAACACACACACACACACACACACACACACACACACACGCACACGCACACACACACACACACACACACACACACACACACACACACACACACACACACACACACACACACACACACACACACACACACACACGCACACACACACACACACACACACACACACAGGTCACACACACACACACAACCCACAAGACAACAAGTGAACCTAGGAGTACTCTACAGTGTAAAGGTGGGTCTTTAGCATGCCTAAGGTGGGGCCAGATTTGACGCTCAAAGGGAGTTTGTTCCACAACGTCAGTGCCAACACTGTCCGTCCTTACTGTGTTAGACCGTGGAGTCATCCATTACAACTGACAGTCAGATCTGAGTGACCTGGAGCTGCAAAATGTGTCTAAAAGTTCCACAATTTAGGCAGGTGCAAGAAGAACGTTACAGGCTTCGAACAAAAACAGAAGAAACTTAAATGTCCCTCTACTCTTCACTTGGAGCCAATGGAGAGAAACTGGTGAGATGTGCTCTCTTAGCTTGGTGCCTGTCACAAGACGTTTGAGAGTCCCAGCGAGTCCAGCATAGAGGATGTTGCAGTAGTCTGGTTAAACATTTCTTCTGTTTGTTTAGAGTCACGCAGAAAGTTCCTCATCTCCTCCAAAACGCTGATATCAACAGGTGGTGCCATTGGAGTGCTCACTGTAGCATCTTTTGGTCGCAATGGTCCGTCTTCACTTGTTTTGGCAAATCCTGGAGAACTGTCAGATGGATCGGGAACTGTGGCAACGGCCCCTTTAACTGGAGGCCCCAACTCCATGCACCACTCAGGCCGAACACTTTCTTGCCTTCCCTGATCAACTGGGTTCAGCCTGGTAACCCGGCCTCTTCCACTACCACCTGTCATCTGGTCTACTTTCCTTCACAGATGTCCAATTCACACCATCCCACCACTGCCAAACAACCATAACTCATTTTGACTACATGATGAAAATAAAAGGAAACAACACCGTCTAAGTACAGTTTAGATTATGTAAATAATAGCGGCAGTAGGGCGTTTATTTAAAAAAAAATACATGAAACGTTTTAATATGGAGATATGTGGTTTCTTCCGGACAGCAACGATACTATTGCTAAACAATATGACCTCTGTTAAAACCATTTAACTGAAATGATCATCCTCCGGTACTTATAAAGTTGAAGGTGGGCAGAGATTTCAGATTATATAACTCTGAAACAAAACGTCCCATGACCAAATACCTCCGTTAACCCTGGAAGGTCATGGTGAGGTGGGTCAACTAGGACATATTATGCAATTGCTAAGATGTTCTTTTTCTTGACAATACACTTTTGTCTTGCCTTTGAGTTGAGACCTGAACACTTTATTCTGTTCCTCTTTAAACCACATGAGACCTAGAGTCCCTGTTCTCTGTTCTGTAGTCAACATTCTGCAAAACATAATCGCAGTTAGAGGTTAAGTGTCTTGCTCAGGGACACCTTGACACATTGCTGGGCCAGGAATGGAGCCTTGGACCTTCTGCTTCCCAGGCTGCTCTCTACCCATTCAGCTATGGCTGGCTGCTCCCTATAAATATAGTGTTTAAGTGGTAAAAAAAAAAGAAAAAGAAAAAAGAAGAAAAGTTTATTGAATGTATGTACAAATGCACACAAAAAAACTGCCCGGTAACAGACAAAAAAAACGTCCCGGTCACAGACAAAAAAAACGTCCCGGTCACAGACAGACACAATGATGAGCTAGCTGCTAGTCAGATGCTTTCCATTTGGATTTTTATCTCTGTTGGCCCGTTGCAGCGTGGATACGCAGCGTCTCGGTAATAAGGCTAGAAACATGGAAAACCTATTTATAACCCAACGTTCTGCGGCTGAAATACTAATATGGAAACTAGAAAGGAAAGTTCACAGCGAGTGACTGATAATTCAGCAGGAATTGCGTTTACAGTGGATCATTGTTGCCATTCACACGTCTAACGGTGCCATACGCTTTGTGGTGCGTGCGTTTCCACACAGCACTTCACGCTTGGCTTGTTCTGTACAGTAATTAGCACAGGAGACAGCGCCACACAGCGCCACAGAAAATGCAATTTTATACCTTTGATCTCCAATTCTCTAACATTAACCAGCTCAGTGGCCTTGTGGTTAGAGTGTCAGCCCTGATTTTGGGAGGTCCGGGTTCAATCCCCCAGTCGGGTCATACCGAAGGCTATAAAAATAGGACCCAATACCTCCCTACTTCGCACTCAGCATCAAAGGTAAGTCCCTGCAACATACTAGTGTCATGTCCAGGGGGTGTACGTGTACATCATGTGACATAGCATCATGTCCAGGGGGTGTACGTCGTGTACATCATGTGACTAGCATCATGTCTAGGGGGTGTACGTGTACATCATGTCCTGTACTTATACATCAAGCCGCTTCACGCTACAGAAACAGGAGATAGGCCCCTGGCCAGTGGCCTATAGGCAAGGCTTACTTAATCACTTAACCAAATGGACCCTAGCATCTCTTTTCTGGAGTGAACGTTCAAGCAAAAATAGCAGATCTACAAGCTCACGATGCGTCACAACGCAAACAAGGCATTGTTCTGATGACATTTCCCCACCTAGTGATTGTTAATTGATTGGCACCTGTATATTGTCTAAAGCAGTGGTGCTCAAACAGGACCCCCATAACTCTGACAGTGTACAAAAGAGTTACCGGACCCGTAAGGGTCCATTTGGGAGCCCCTCCTCAAAGAACCCAGAGGGTCCCGGGACCCCACTTTGAGAACCACGGGTCTAAAGGTGTGTGCGTTGCATTCACCTCACACACCCCGATGAAAGCACTGCAGCTGAAACGTTGGTGCTAAGGAGGTCTGTGTGACTTCCATACTGTATATCATTCACAGTTTGCACCTCTTCGGGCAAATGCCCACCCTTATAGAATTTTAATTATACCTTTGATCTGCCAGAAAACCTGAAAACTCCTAATCCTCTCACTCACTCACTCTCCTTCTCTGTCGTTCTCACTCACACAGACAAACACCTACAGTAGAGTACAGAACTGATCGTGGGAACCTAAGTGGTGCATGTGATTACTGAGAACTGCTGACTCTAAATGTTTTGATGGCCAGAGTACGCAGAGCACCCCTCCCTCTCTCTCTCTCTCTCTCTCTCTCTCTCTCTCTCCTGGATATGTCTCAGGGCAGATCACACAGCACTGAGATGCTGGTGTCAGTTTCACCTGAACTAGTTAGTCTTGGCTGGGCGCCCCTTGTATCTCATCCCACCCTATATTTTCCTATGCCACTTAACTGCCCAACGGCAGCCATGAGATCTGTTAAGAGAGGAGACTCCGGCTGCTCTTCTCACGGCCATGTTTGTTTTTTCAAATGAATATCATCACATTGAATTGACTCAGATCCATTTGACGGCTATAGAGTTACCAGGGAGTGCCCAATAACATTCGAAGTGGTTACATAAAAGTCAACTTTAGAATGATCCGTGCGGGCAACACTGCATGGATAAAAGGGAGTCTCTGACTGGCTTGTTTCACTACATTTTGATCTGGAATGATATATATTATCAGTATACTGTAGATGGGTAGATGAGTCAAAGTATAGATACTCCTGGTTAAATATTGCTCAACTGCAAGTGAAAGTTGCTCAAATTTGTACTTGAGTTAAAGCACTGGAATACTTGCTATTCAAAGTTGACACCTACCATGTCAGAGAGGAGAGTGGTGGAATGTTCGTTGAGGCTGATGACGCCCTCCCCCAGCTGGTGTCTCCTCAGACGGTTGGAGAAGGTCCTCAACTCCCTCTCAACCTTCTGCCCTGAGTCCACGTTGGCAAGCAGCTTCCAGAAAGGCAGCCTGGGACACATGGGAGCATCATATATAATATAAGTGTATAAGCGTATACAGGGTATATCTGCACATTTCTAAAGTGTCAATTTAAGAGCTTTTAAGACCTTTTTAATACCTCTAAAATGAAAATAATAAAAAATATATATAATAAGACCATTATTACTGTTACAATTAATCAACAAACTATACTATTAAAAAAAGGTCAAACATTGGCCAAATTGTAAAAAAAAAGTTGACTATAGTCTAAGAAAGAAGCAAAACTATTTGAAAATAGCCAATCTACATTGCTACAATCAATCTACATCTGTGGAACCGAAAAAAAGAAAAGCTAAAATAGAAGTTCTACAAGCTGTTATAGATGTTATTTTGCACAGATATGAATAACAGGTGTGCCTTGAGAATTTGACATGCCCTTTGGTTGCGCTTTGGTCATAAAGACTTTAAAAACCACTGGTCTAATCCTGTGGTTCCCAAAGTGGGGTCTAGGGACCCTCAGGAGTTACAAATGGACCCTTAAAGGCCTGTAACTCAGAGTGAGTACAAATGGAACCAAATGGACCCTTACAGCTCCATTTGGTTCCATTTGTACACTCCACACACCAATGGTTCACAACGCAACAAGTTGCAACAGCAACCACTTGCAACAGAATCTGACCTGCAAAGGGGTCAATTCAGACCGCCGCAAACTGGTTGCAAGTCGCAACGAGTTGCATTGAGAATCATTGGAGTGGACTGGGCTTTAATGCTGTCTATTATTTGCTCTTACCACAGTGTTTTCATGTTGGGCAGCTCCCTGCTGTGCTGGGACAGTTGTGTCACTGCCTCCTGGTGGGCTGCTTTGACGTTGCGGGCCACACACACCGTGTACTGCAGAGGCAGGCGCTCCATGCTGGGCCGCGACTGCAGGCAGAACTGCTGCCTGCTCTCCATCCCCAGCTGAAGGGGGATGTCTGGGGACACCAGCACCGCCACACCTACAATCAAGAAATAATCAGAACATAAGAATCAAGTTTAATTGCCACATCACATGTTTACAGGTGTAAATCAGTGGATGCATTTGCACCTGTGTTTTTTTGCCAGACCCAGAGGGTCGGCCTACATGAGGCTTTGTCTGTCCCTCTTTCGTCCCTCTTTTGTCCCTCTTTCGTCCCTCTTTTGTCCCTCTTTTCCTCTTTTCCTCTGCACACACGTCATGCGAAGTCCGGCCATTCAGATTTCAACCACTAGGGGTCTGGCAGTACCAGGTCTCCTGGTTCTAGTTTGTGCAAGGTCCATTGTTTTGCTGTTTTCCAGGAAGGAATAACCCAGAAAAGCACTACCCAAAACAAAACTCATGGCCCTCAGTTTACACACATTTGCATCAAAGGACCACAATGGAAATAAGCTCTCAAGCTTTTTTGTGTTTGAGCCTTTTGACAGATATGTAAAAAAAACTTTCATAGATCTAAATGTCATGGCAAAGTTCTTAAATATTGTTGTAGCAACCCCAACCCCATTGTGTCGTTTTAAAATAACATACTGTCTCTTGCCTGCTTCATCACAGCATTAGTTGCCAGGCCCACTGGTGTTCAGTGGGCTCTGAAAACCTGTTTTCCATCTTCCACTTCCATCTATCCATAAAACTATCATATTTTCTCCACTGTCCCAGGTTTGAGGTCACACGGTGTTGGAATTGACAGCCTTAGAAAAGCCTTACTGAGATTATTTGTTCAGTTCTGTCTTCATAATCATGCAAATCCAGGAGGCCTTATCGCAAAGAGAAAAGATACATTTCATTGCCGCTTACATATCCCATAATAAAACATTTGAGCGGTGACCTAATACCTTGGGAAAGGCAGCCGAGGTGTTACCAGTATCTGTTTGACATTATCCGTTGCAAACACATGGGAATTATCTTTCTGGTCAAAGGCTCTTCACTAGGCTTAATACAGTGTGTCGAGAGGATCTCTCAAACTATTAATCTGATTATGAACTGCTACATCACCAGTATCAGCATATCTCTTGCCTACCCCTGGTCTTTGCCTGCATGAGAACAGTAAGCCCATTGAAATGAGAGAGGTCAGTCGAAGTGAGCCGAGCTCTCTGCCCACCTGGACGCCCGGGTTGCCTGACCGTTCTGGTCTATAAAAACCAATACCAAACACACAGATTGTTGGTCAGTTTCAGCGTCTTCCAAGTCCTTGATCTGACTTCGAAGAGGATTATACAAAACTGGATATGAAGCCCCGCGCCAGTGTCTGGGTTTAAATACTTCTTGTAAACGAGGCTGCAGGCTGTCGGCTCCACTCTGACCTGACTTGGACGGGAGAGCTGCCTCTGAAAAACGGAGTGCAGAGTGGTGGCAAATCTGGGCCAGAGGAGGGGGTTAGGGGGGGGGTTGGAAAAGATGGGAGCCAGAAGGGGTGAGAAGGGGTGAGGGTAGCGGGGTGGCGGGGGTGGGAGGGGGTAACCTGAGAGGCTGGAGGCATTCCATGCAGGGCAACTACATCTGCGGACACAATTATCTGCTTCACATAATCTGGTCATTTCACACAGTCCCCGGAGAGAGGCTGTAAATATGAATACAGGAGACTACAAAGAAAAAGTCGAGCCCCCTTTCCTCAGAGGGTATCGAAAGGTAAGAGTGTGTGACCCCAATGTCTTTTTGGGTCCACGGCAAGGACCTTTATAGGTATTAAATGCCAGGGGGTGCTGCCGATTTCAACCCAGGGGTAAATACAAAACCCGGAGTTGAAGCCAAAATTGAATCGCCGCCGGGGGGCTGTTACGATGTCACGACATGTTCCATCAGGATCATGTGATGCGAATCTCTCGCACACACACACACACACACACACACATCCGCGGACACCGCCGACAGTGTAAGCCCACCCAACGCCAAAACTCCCATGTTCCATTCTAGGGATGCTTTTCTCACCTCACAGTGTGGAAGCTGTATCAGCTGACACAGCCTCCCGCTCTACCTCTCCATCTCGCAGCACTCCATCACCATCACCCCCCGTCTCAGTGACACACACTCTCACACTATGTCACATCAATGGCATCCCTGATGGACTGGACGCTGGCTGGACCGTTCTAAGACTGGTTGCACCTGACCACCTGACCCGTGTAAGGGGACATCTTGAGCAACCAGGATTATTCAGTGGAATTTAAGCACTTAAAGCCCCATTATGGTTGAGCGGAGTCCGTCAGGGCTCTATGCTAGTGTATTTTCAGTTTTCTGTTATTGTGGGGAAAGCTTTTGCTGAAAATAGCTGATCAATAAGCTCACACTGCAACGCAGTGTGAGCTTATTGATCGGCTATTTTCTTGCGAAAGCCTTCCCCACAATAAGGATACTGGGGTTTGAGTGGTTAAGCACTTAAACTCTCTATAATGATACATTCTTTTCATGTAATATTTATCATTATTATCATTATTATGTTGAGAATATCAAGGAGTTTTGATCTGTAGCGCACCTGGAGATGTTTACAAAGTTTGCAATCAAACAATAAGTATGTGCAGTTGGTTCACTGTATTTAACATCTGGAATCTGGAATTGGGTGACCCACAGAAGGAATTTAATGCCTAATACTAGTATATTGTTATATTTACAGCCACCTGAACAGTATCGTTGGGTGCATGTGACCACCATGGACCCAAACAAGCAGAATGAATCAATAACGGCCGTCTAGTCAAGAGTTTGACGCCTTGAGTTTCAGGAGCTAAACGGGAAGCAAGGTGGCTCTTATTTTTAGAACAATTCCTTAAATACTCCAAGCTTCAGTGAAATATTTTCCACTAGCTCTTGAAAAAAAAAGAAAACCTGAAAGCCTGATGGACCGTATCCGCTAACCTTCAAAGCGGGCAGACAGACAGACAGGCTGGGGTAAGAACGAAAAAGAAAAGTGAATGAATTTTATTGGGCAGCCATGAATGATATGACACACACGTGCACTGATTTTACGGCTGTTGAGCGAACGCACAAATCAAACCACTCCTGGCTGTCGACTCTCCCTCAGGCCTCACGCACGCACGCACGCACGCACGCACGCACGCACTATACACACACACACACGCGCGCGCACACACTCACGCATCCACGCATCCACGTACACACACATGCACGTTTGTATTACTATACTTGTGAGGACATCAACATTTTAGGACGGCATTGAAAATACCTTGACGCACAACTACAAGTATAACTACAACTATAACTATAAGTATAAAATAGGGGAAACTCTAACGCCTAAACCTAAAATCGAAATGTCTAATCCTAACCCTAACCTGAATCTATCCCAAATTTTAAACCTAACCTAAATATATATTTTATTCTAACCATAAAACAACCATTATTTTCTCCTGTGAGAACACAGTCCTTTACAATGTGTATTTCTCAAATTCTACTATACTTGGGTGGGGGCCCTCACATTTATAGTAATACAAGCACAAGCGCAAGCACACACACACACACACACACACACACACACACACACACACACACACACACACACACACACACACACACACACACACACACACACACGGTTTCTTTAATAGGATACCGGAGACATCCAGGAAAAGCAAAGTGGGGCTTGTAGGCCCATAAAGACGCTTACTTCCTCTCTCTCAGACTGAGTGCAGAGGTGAAAGGTCACAGCAGGGTTTGACCCCCGTGCACTTTGGGAGGGGTCAGCTACCATTTAATGTGACAGCCAGTGATGGACAAAGTACATAATCAAGTAAATACTCAAAGTATTCAAAAGTACAATTACAAAACAAGCTATAAGTTATAATGTTTTTAATATCAATGCATTGCTGTATTGACATTTAGAAAAGAAAAAAAAGAAAACAATTTTGTGAGCTTGTAGATCGGTTATTTTCACTATATTTGTTTTATAATCATAATATATTTCTGTCCCCAGAGTCCCTTCCTAAAAATGTATACTAACCACTACGTCTCAGAAGCAAATATTGTACTTTTTCCTCACTACAATTATTTGACAGCTTTGCAGACTTTGGTTATTAATAATAACGAAATAAAATTATTAATCAGAAATAATCAAATACATGTGAAAATAGCAGATAGAAAATAGTTGCATCACAATGTGTTTTAGATTTGCCAATTTCAAATATCCAAATATAAAATCCGTATTGTGGGGAAAGTTGTCGCAGGAAATAGCCGATCAGCAAGGTCACAATGTTGTGAGCTTGTCGATCTGCTATTTTCTGCGAAAGCTTTCCCCACAATAACAGAAAACAGATAAGACACTAGTTTAGTGCCCTGAGGGACTCCGGTAAACCATAGAGGGTTTAAGTGGTTAAGTAAGTTTTGACTGCGGGACTTTTACTTGAACAAAGTATTTTTCAAACTGTGGTAGTGTTACTTTTCAGTGGTGTAACATACATTTACTCAAGTACTGTACATAACTACAATTTCGAGGTTACTTGTACTACATCTCAGAGGCAAATATTATACTTTTACTCCACTACAATTATTTGAAAACTTGAGTTACTAGTTACTTTGTAGATTTTGATTATTATTACAAAACACACATTACCCACTTCAGCCCTACAGTATATATATTTAGGACTTAAAGTACATTTTGATACCAATACTTTTGAACTTTTACTCAAGTACACTTTGAAATCCGGACTTTTACTTGTAACAGAGTATTTCTAGTTCTACATTGCAGTATTGATACTTTTACTTAAGTAGAACATTTGCGTACTTCTTCCACCACTGTTGGTCGTGGGGGAGGGGGTGGGGGGGCAGGGGGTCCTGCTGCTGTGGACCAGATGGTCGTCTCTCTTTTACCTGTCATATTTATACTGTTATTTATGACACCTGCACACACTTACAGACCTGACCCGGGGCTATAAAAAAAAACACGTTGCATTCAAACAGTGGCCGCAGTGTGCACGCACGTGCATGTTACGTGCGCTGCAGGCATGTATTTCCTTAACAATGGAAACTTGGTTTCTGTGCCCAACCTCAAGAAATTGATGGCCGCAGACCCGAGCATCTTGCCACGGTCGTAAATTTACAATCCTGCCGCTTATTGAAAAATACTGGAATCACTGAAGAACTTTTCGACGCACATTTGTTCCTATCGAGAGCATCGGCCAGTCAGTCACTCATATTGACTGATTTATGATTATTATGATTGTTATTATTTCTTTCCATTTCAAACATGCTACACTCCATTGGCTGTCTTAACTGACATACTGTATCTGGCATTGTAACTGTTAACCACTTAAACCACATGAACCCTAGCGGCCCTAATGGCCAGAAATAGCAGATGAAAAAGCTCACAACGCGTCGCAATGTGCCGTGTCGTGACACGATGCAACGTGAATTACCCACTTCACAAGCTGTAGATCTGTTATTTTCACTATAGTTGAAACAGGGCTTACGTGGTACCGTGAACTCATAATGTACTTCCCTTCCTAGAAATGCAGTGCAGTCAAAAGGTAGCCTACAATAATTTGTAAATATGCAAAAGAAAATTACCTGGGCACTTCAAAAGAGACTACCCAAATAAAATTTAGCACTCAACTTTGTCTGCACGTTTTTATTAATTTGCAGGGGTGCAGTATTTGGGTGTGCAATAATAATTTGTCTTTGACATATAGTGGAGTGAAAATCATAATTACCTTAAAGGAGACACACCATGAATTTAAACAAAATATTTGATATTTAATATCATATGGTGTATGTCCCTCAAACCATTTTCAAAAGGTTTGAGCCTAAATCAACACTCAGATATACTCATCCCAAGTCAATTCTCTCAGGCTTATAAAGCACTTTCAGCTGCAATACCAAAACGTCCTGTTGGGCAGAGGGGTGCTACTGAGCAATTCTAAATACTCAGAATACATCAAAATACATGGGCAGAAAGTTTGGTGATGTAAGCAAACTTGCCATTCTGAGATGGCCTGTTCAGACACGCCCATTTTGAAAATCTCTGAAATGAGAATGAATGACTGAATGTTAATTTATTTTTTATTTTTTTGGGTACAAGAGACACTGGGGAGCCCAAAAAATAAAAATAAAATTAAAAAAAGTGAAATTCATGGTGTGTCTCCTTTAAGAACTTAAGTTCTTAAGTACGTACTCAAGTACATGCTTTAAAGAAAATACTCAAAAGTACAAATTGAAAAGTAGATTGTCAATACATTGCTGTATTGAATCCTGTCATTTCCCCAAAAAATTCAAACACTTTCCCGAAATTTTCCAGATCTGCTATTTTCACTATATTTGAAATATGGCTTCAATTAATTCATAATGTACTTTTTCCCCCTTTCTAGAAATGTAGTGGAGTCAAAAGTACAATATTTATCTTTGAAATGTAAATATCCCAAAATGCTAATACTCAAGTAAAAGTAAAAGTACTCAAAAACCAACCAACCAGCGGGGAGAGGTAAAGAATCTTTTCCTTGGGCTCCACAAATGGAAAGATTGAGTCGGAGACAGAAATAAGGAAAGAGGGGGAGACAGATAAAGAGGAATAAAGAGCAAATTATGGTGAAGAAAGACAGATTAAGATCGACAGAAAAGGAGGGCGGGTAGAGGGGAGACTACCTAGTGCTACGCCTGTAGCCAGAAATGTGTGTGTGTGTGTGTGTGTGTGTGTGTGTGTGTGTGTGTGTGTGTGTGTGTGCGTGTGCGTGTGCGTGTGCGTGTGCGTGTGCGTGTGTGTGCGTGTGCGTGTGCGTGTGTGTGTGTGTGTGTGTGTGTGTTATTACTATACTTGTGAGGGCCAAAATGTCCCCACAAATATCATAGAATTTGAGTAGACATTGTTTGAGAAATTGTTGTTTTAAGCTTAAATAATGATTTGGGGATTTCGGATTACATTAGGAAGAGATTCAGGTTGGGGTAAGGATATTGCATTTAGAGGTTAGGTTTAGGGGTTGAGGTTAGAGTTTTCATAAACTTTGAGAGTTTGAGAAAAGTTGGGCTCCAAAGTCACACACTGGAAAAATTGCCGATCTAGCGTTGTTGAGCTTGAAGATCTGCTATTTTTTCAGCTATTTTCAAAGCTGTCCTTAAATGTAGATGCCCTCACAAGTAGGCCTATAGCAGTACAAATGTGTGTGGATGCCTAAAATGTCCTCCCAAAGCAGCTGATCTCAGCTCTGAATGATGCGTCTTCCACAATTAATTTCAACCCGCTAATCTCTTGACGCCATAGCTTTACAAAACGTCTCTGTCGCATGGAAACCTCATATGTCCAAAACTGTTGCTTTTCAGGATTCAAATTCAAAAGTATCAAATTGAGCAGATCTACAAGCTCAAAATGCGTCGCTTCGTGCCACGTTTCGAGCTTGTAGATCTGCTACTTTTGATACTTTTGTGTGACGCTCGCTGTAGTATGATCAAGTAGGGTTACGAAAGAAAACTAAAAGTTAGAATATAGAGATAGGAGGTTTACGCCCGACAGCGACGAAAAGCTAAAAGTAGTCAGACGGAACAGATATCAACAGACAGTGAATAAATGTCTTTTCTTGGACCCAGACAGAGTGTGAGACAGCTAGATGATCTCAATCGAATAGCTATCACACTATCACTTATTATAACAGCTCGCTATAAAAACAAACCAAGGCCAGCAGGCTCTTTCCAAGCTCTTATTTGTGATGATGAGTTGGGGAAACTTCCAGGAAAGCCAAGTCATCTGTCTTAATTCTTTGCTGTCGAGCAGAAACCTTGTATCTCCATATTTAAAAAAAATAACTTTCTTGCACAGTACTCGTACGCGATGTTTAGCAAAAGTCGCAAAATTAGCCGTCGTATTGTGATGCCTTGTGAGCTTTTAGATCTGCTATTTTTGCTACAGAAATTTGAAAAAATCTGTCTGTCTGTGGTTTCATAAATACTGTAAGCCTACTAAATAGGAGCTTGTGACTAAATAACAACTACTTTGGATCCATTGGAACACAGGTTTTGGACATACAAGGTTTCCATGTCTGACAGTGACATTATTTAGGACATATCAGCATGAAGACGTTTGAAGCCTATGATTTACACATACCTGCAATACAAACCAAGCAATGGAAAATGGGGCTAATTATATTGGAGTAAAAGAGCTGGGGATGATGTCACTGTTTCTGCAATTTTATAGACGTGAGCTTTGGATGTGTCTCACAAGTTCAGCTCTTTTTAGCTGATGAGGTCAGAACCCAGACCCAAAGATACAATCGCTGAAAATGATTGACAACTATAAAATACTGTTCCTAAAGAAACAGTATTTGTGTGGGCTCGCTCTGTTGTTGGCATCCAGTATGTAGTAGTTAAAAAATATTGGTGTAAATAATGTTGTTATTGTTAAGTATTTGTAATGGTAAGAGTGTTGATAGTTTTAGGTGTTGCTAGCGTTAAGTGTTGATAGTGTCATATTGTCAGTGTTAAGTAAGAGCGTTGATAGTGTTAAGTATTAGTAGTGTTAAAAGTGTTGATAGTGTTAAAGAGCACTTCAACTATTTTCGACCTTATCTTCACATAATTGGTCCTTACTCATGCTAATTATAAGATGGCAACATTTCTGTTAACTCTCTCGGTGTCTCATTGGTGGGCTATGGACAGTTCAGAAACCTGACTACTAATGACATCATCGATGGGTATTCCAAGCTAATAGAAATTACAGCCTTTCTTTTCCTGGAAGATTAGCATGCTGAAATAGAAGCCATTTTTCTTGCATTAGTTAGCAATCTTGTTTGATATCACCAAACCTGCCTATGTCATTGGTAGGCAGGTTTCTGAACTGTCCACAGTCCTCCTCTGAGCGAGTAGACAGAAATGGCACCATATAACTAGAAAAGTGTGCTCCTTGGAGCACAGGTCTCTGTCAGGCCGAGTTGCCTACCCAGGGCCCGCACATTTGGAAGGCAGTCATAGCCAATTGGAATGGGATCAGAGAAATCAGACTCATACAGTACATCTAGATTACATGACCCCAGAGATAATGTGTACCGATTTGTGAGTTTTGGACATAATATGTAGGAGTAGTCGCAAAAAGTGTGTTTTGAAGAAAACACAAAATGGCGGAAAATGTAATCTGAAATAAATGGCCAGGGCCTATATGGGGAGTGATGGTCGAAGGAATCCAGGGAAAAACTTTGCACGTACAAGAGTGTGCGTGCAAAGTTTCACGGGCACTGTGTTCAGGATTTGTGGAACTTAAGTTACTTGCTACTTTGCTGATTTAGATTATTATTACAAAGCATGCAGTAACCACTTATGTCCTATTATATACTTCAGTTAATAGCTAATCTACATCTTATAGACAAATACTTAGCATTTTGTATTGCGTTATTGCAATTTTTACTTAACTAAACCAGAATACTTCTACAACCACTGATGATTTCAAGCAGTGTAAATTCAGGAATAAGCGAGTGAGTGGGATGGGCTTTAGGATTAAACTCCTGTTATTTAATGTGGGGATGTGGGTCTCAGCGATATCTAATCTGTTGTTAGTAGCCCTGCTTGTGTGTGTTGTATGGCTAAAGACAGGTGGGACTATGACAAGCTCCTCCAGTTGGCAACTCTCAAATGTCACTCCAACAGTGCACAGTACTGCTGCTGCACGGCCTCTCTACATGCTTGCACACTCACGGCTATACCATGCAGACATATCTCGGTCACTCACTCTCATGTTTGTGTTACTTATGGTTTGTTTTCTTGACCACAACGTTAAGGATGTAATTTAGATAGCATGTTCTTTAAACAGACGCTAGCCGCTACGTTCATTGTTTACCCGGTATCCTATAGTTTCAAATGCACAGATTGTTATTTCTATATTATATTGTTTAGACTGAAGCTAGGTGCTTGGTTTACCTGGGATCCTATAGTTTCTTGAGGCACTACACTGTCTCTCTGCATTCTATGCATGTGATTACCTTGCTTATTATACGTCGCTCTGGATAAGAGCATCTGCTAAATTCCTGAATTGTAATTGTTTCTCCAACAGTAGTGGTTCTCAATGTTTTCTTGTCAAGGTCCCATAAATTGATATGTATTTGGCTGCGGACACTCATCTGAAAATATTTTTTACCAGGGGCCCCCATAAGGCAAGCTCCTCATGGACCCCTGCGGGTCCCCGCACTTTCCTGCTCTGGCTGTGTCTACTGCGCAGATTTACAAGC
Source organism: Gymnoscopelus microlampas (assembly GCF_963454915.1). Lineage (NCBI taxonomy): Eukaryota > Metazoa > Chordata > Actinopteri > Myctophiformes > Myctophidae > Gymnoscopelus > Gymnoscopelus microlampas. The sequence goes on from NC_139943.1 coordinate 29,548,671, forward strand.
TCACAACACGTATTGTGAGCTTGTAGAGCTGTATAAATAGACACAGCTAGAGTATAGCCTCTTTCGCTCTCTCTCTCTCTGTCTGTCTCTCTCTCTCTCTCTGTCTCTCTCTCTCTCTCTATCTCTCTCTATCTCTCTCTCCCTCTTTCTAACAACCCTCCGGAGTGCTATTCGTTTGTCAATATCTGTCACAACAACCTCATATCCCCTGTAACAGTTGCGTTCAGCTGATAATATACTGTACGATCCTGACTGTTCATTTAAAAGTGTACAGATTGAATACACTCTCAGATATAAATGTAGCCTGATTATCAGACTGAAGCTGCGTTCAAGAGGGGCAGTCCACTCAGAGAGTGGGCGGGGTCTATGGTCTGGAACCAGGCTAATATAAATGACCAGTCAGTCAGGGTTTTACAGTCTAGTCATTGAAGACAAGGCCCAGGTGCATGGCAGTGGTGAATGCTATATTTATAGTTATAGTGCTTGGTGTGGACGGCCCACGTCCGCGGCCATATACATATCAATTTGGGGGTCCTTGACATGAAAATGTTTGAGAACCATGGGGCGGCACGACAGGGTTCAAACCGGCAGTAATCAAACTGGCATCTAATTGTTTTTTTGCCGTCTCTCCTGTCCAACAGCAGCTGAATGTAATGCCATACCGCTGATGTCTATGTTTGCTTGTAATGTTTGCTCTTCATACCCGCTGTAAACCACAGCCACTAACCAATATGTGGCAGTATACCTGCTAGACTAGAGAGCTAATATGTAGCCTACAATGTTACAACACCAAGTTAAAAGTGGTGTAAGTAAGTTATATTTTTGTTAAAAGAAGTGTTAAATAGCTCTATATTCTGATAACAATCCTTGTTATATAGAGTGTTTTGTTCAGTAACAGGGGTCTTCCATGTCTCTCCAGCTCTTTAGTAAACGGAAAATATATTTTCAGGTCGAGATACCACTTTTATCCACTTAGGCGAGAGAACTCATGCAGGGTACAGGGAAGAAATTAAGTGAGATTGGAAGGAAGTGATAAAAAAAAACAATGATTACTATCAGAAAATATTTTATTTAAAATGATTTATTTATTTAAAAACAGCGCTTTTTAATTTATTGACTGAAAAAAAGATGCATAATATGACCTCCACTGAACATTATTCAGTTAGACTCAAAGGGTATTTCACTGGGGTCATTTTAACGTCTACTCAGGTTTTTGTGTGTGCACCCCACACAGTCAAGTTGCTTTATTCAATATTTAGATATTTGATATTCATTTTATCAGACTCGCTCCCTTCTTATATTAGACTAATTGCAACCACACATCCTTGGTTCTGGTGACTGATATTGTCCTTCTAGCACGTGAGGGGCCGTGTTTTTAAAACATTTTATGTTTTAATTATTACATAAAAAAATGTCTCTCCCTGCTCTTCTATTGAGCCATGTACACCCTGGTATTGGGTAGGACACCTACTGGTTGACAAGTAATACTGCCTGAAGCTCATGAGCACAATATCAGTGGGGATTCCCTCTTGGATAGGTGGTCGAAATTGTGTCTCTCATGCAGGTTATAGTACTATATTAATTATGTTAATTCATTGTCGACTATTTCATTTCTAAATGGTCCGGTGGATTTATTTAGCGCCTTCATCCAAAGGACTTTCCAATGTGCATTATATTCACACACCGACAGCGGAGGAAACCATGCAAGGCACCAACCTGCTCATTGAGAGCAGTTGGGGAGTTCAGTGTCTTGCTCAAGGACACTTTCGACACTAACTCAACTGCCCGGGATCGAACCCTTCCGTTTCCCAAGCGGCCACTTTACCTCATGAGCCACTGCCGCACCAGTGCCCCCACAGCCGCCACTCTGTTCTTATCCTGTAACACCCTGAATTCCCCTCTAAATAAAGTGTTTATCATCATCAGATTCTGGGTGGGACGTACAAGTTGCAGACTGCAGCTTTAACAATGGATTTTACTACTCTTGTTTCCTTGATAGGAGATGCTCCAAATTCACTAGTGCAGAATTTATAGATCTTTCAAGTGAAAGATCAGAAAATAATCTCCTCTTTAACCGTTGAACTCTGTACATGGTTGTAGACCAATTCAATGACATCATTTAAGGAATCAGACATGCCATGCAGTTATCTTTTTACCATTCCACCTTGTCTGATCAAAATCATTGTGAATATCTACAAGCTCAAAACGATGCTTTTGTGTGACGCTGTAGTATGATCAAGGAGGGTGTTCATTTATGAAAAAAACACAAAAGGTTCAAATAAGGAGATAAGAGGTTTCTACCCGACAGCAACGATATGTTGGATTAATGTTAATGTTTATTTTCAGACATTTAAGTTTTTCTTTGGAGGAAAAAGTCCCCATCACACAAGCTTGGTGGCCACCTTTAGTAACTCTGAGGAATCCGTAGGGGTCGTGGACGTCCTATTGAAGACTCCTGTAGCCCACTATGAACAAAGCAGCCAAAACTGATCTGACAGGATTTGAAAAACAGGAAGGAGCTGCTGTGACATATCGGTCAGCTACAGAGTAACATCCTCAGTTTCAATTTAACTCTGAGAGTGCAGGTCCATTTGGTTAGCTTTGTACTCGTTCAGAGTAACTACACAGCAAAATGTGGACTGTTAATTTCTCAAAAGTATAACCGTAGTTAGTATAACCTAAACACAAACCTGTTTAGGTTATACTAATGCAAAAGCCAAGTTTAAAACAAGACAACAAGTTTAAAATTAGATAATTCAGGCAATGCACCTTTGAGCTCCCTTTGAGGCGCAATAAACATTGTTACCATTGTTTGGAATTCGTTACTTTTTAATATATTTGGGTCTCAGTGAGTCTGTGAGTGGTTACCTGGCAACATTCAAACATTGTTCTAATTTGTAACTTTCTTTTTTCTTTTCTTTTTTTTTTTCTCTGTAAAGCTAAACATAGAAACGACACGTTACAGGGTCCTGATCATTATTGCTGTCCTCTCACAAGGTGGAAAGGGGATTTAAGTCATGGGACTCCCTTCGTTAAGCCTGCCGATGATGTGTTACATAAGATACCAGTGTATGTGTGTGTGCATGTTCTTGTGCGGGTGCACATGCATAATATGTGCACAGAGGACACAGCTAACAATGGTCAGTGAAATCATAAAAGCCTGTTGTTTGTACCACATGATAATTATGGCCTTTCTGATGTCATGCAGCCCTCTCTGATCTCCACTTGTACAGCTGTCTGGGACAGAGCTTAGCACTTTAACCTTTTTGCTCCTCAGCTCTGCACAGACACACACGCTCGCACGTACACTCACACGGACACACAGCAGGATACACAAATACCAGCGCAGACTGCTTAACACATTGACAGACCAACACATGCACACTCATAATGGTACACGTTGAAGCAAATGTGTGCTGCCTCCTGATGCGCAAGTGTGCACTGACGACTGTGTATGCGCAATGAGCGATAATGACAGATTTTAATGTGAATAAAACACTTTATCTTGAGCTCAGCTGCACAATCAGTGGGTAACGCTTGAATCCCACAGGTCGTGCCTGTTCAGCAGGGAGCGGAACTGGGAGGAATAGTGTGTTCCTCCGCTTGCGTTACACCCTCCTGGTGAAACCCCTCTCCAGTGGTGGACAAAGTACTCAACCCCAGTACTTGAGTAGACACTCCAAAAATTGTGAAAGTTACTCAGTCAAATTAGTATGTTAAGTTAAGTTCAGTACTCAAGTAAATGTACTCAGTTACTGTGTACCACTGCCCCTCACTGTCAAATGAAAAGAAGCGGCTGTATTGGAGGATACGTGAGTTTGTCTACACACCCTCCCCAAGGTGTTAGGTGTTGGCAGTAACGGGGACTGTAGGGGGGAATTGGTAATTAATACATTGGAAAGAAACTGAAAAACAAATCAAATGACGCACGTTGCTGGCTTGGTAGCCCAAAGTCCCCCAGGGTTAATACAATACCCACTACCACAAACACACACACACACACACACACACACACACACACACACACACACACACACACACACACACACACACACACACACACACACACTCAGCACATGCTTCATCAGTCATGTTAACCATTTACATCCGCTGGTGGCTATTTACTTGTGGCATCCCCACCCCAAGCCCACCCCCTTCCGTGCCCGGGATAAAATCCAACACGCTCAAAATAACCTGGGGGAGATATTAGAGTCAGCGGGGCTCTCGTCCGAGCTCCAACAACCTGCCCTTTTAATAGAAACAAAAGGCAATTACCCCCGGTATCCCTAAGAGTTAATTTAAGATGCTAAAGGTGGCCCTGTTTTCCCTTTGTAGTCTAATCTCTCAATTAATAAGCTCAGGAGACGGCAGACTGTATTCTGTTACACTCTATTTGCGGGGACAGCTCTCCCATCCAGTGGTGCCGTTTTGCCAGACAGTGGTTTCTGGTAGAAGGTGGACCAATGTTCTCCTCTCAAACATCAACCGCCACATGACATGCATACATGGCGGTATGCGTAACACAACACCATCCATAGGGCTTCCCTCGTGCCCTGAGATTCACTCCACGCAGATCACATTTCCCTAACCACCGTGCTGCTAACCTTGCACCACTGAGGACTTTTTTCTTTTTTTTTTTTACATTTTTATGTTCCAAAAACTGTCTTCCATGTCTAATCATTACATCTGCCACATTGAGAAATGCATATTTGTATGTATTTTTTGTTGTTGTTGTACTGTTGTTTGTCTAGATGTTTATGGACCACAATTAAACAAGTAGTTGGCTTTTTTTATGATTATCCATTAGGCTTTTTTTTTTTACGTACTGTCTGTACCTTTGAAACCATCAATAAAATATTCAATCAATCATTCCAACCTTTTGCGTCAATGATATGTGCAGGCGGTTGTCATAAATATAAGACAAAGTCATGATGTCAAAATGTAAAAAAAAAAAACTTAGTTAAATACTTTGTATTTCCAAAATCATCTGTGTCGACCCCGTCTTTACCTGATGAGCCGAGGAAGTAGTGTTCGAGGGCGGAGCCAAAGCCGGAGGGGTGTGTTCTCAGGTCACTGACAATGAAGGGCTGCATGGTGGCGTTCTGATCGTTGATTGGCCAGCTTTGTCCAAGGACGCTGGCACCACCGTACCATGACACGTTGGCCATGGAGAAACAATCCTGATGACACACACACACACACACACACACACACACACACACACACACACACACACACACACAAAATACTTAAAAACAATAGCCTCTTAAACAAACTGAATATTAACAGTAATACTGTCATGTAGTAGAAACCTGAGTGCAACACACAAGCACACACGCACGCACGCACGCGCGCGCACATACACACACACACACACACACACACACACACACACACACACACACACACACACACACACACACACACACACAAACACACACACACACACACACACACACACACACACACACACACACACACACACACACACACACACACCAGGGACCAAGGGTCCTTGAGGAGTTTCCAGGGGGTCCCCAGCAAAATGAGTTAATATAGCATAGCATTAGTCTGTTTAACCAAATTAACCCTATTCTATCTTCGGCTATTCAAAAATAGCTGAATACAAGCTCAAAGGCGAATGGCAATACACCACATTGTGAATCTTGAATACAACAAGAATGACAAGTCATAATAAAGCCGCATGCGGCAGGCTTTTTTGGCTCCAATCTTGTCAACAACACAACATTACCATTTTGTGTAAACAATTCACAGCAGTGAAATAAGTAGGTCTTTCACTTATGGCTCCAGAAGCATATTTACTGATATCCAGTATTTAGCTTATGTAGATTATCATTCAACTAAAATGTAACACGTTTTTGTCTCACAAGCCAAAGTCCTCTCCTACTGTACATTGTATTACTACTACTCCTTGGAAGTGAAAAACTCAGAATACATAACGCAGTGGTGGAAAGTAACCAAGTACATTTACTTAAGTACTGTACTTAAGTACAATTTTGAGGTATTTGTACTTCACTTGAGTATTTCTAATTTCCAATACTTTAACTCCTACTCCACTACATCTCAGAGGCAAATATTGTACTTTTACTCCACTACAATTATTTGAGAACTTTAGTGACTAGTTACTTTGCAGATATAAATTATAATATTATAAAACCTACATTAACCACTTTAGCCCTATTTTATACATAGGTAATTTGAAAATAGCCGATCTACAAGCTCACAACTCGCCGCGATGCGACGCGTTGTGAGCTTGTAGATCTGCTATTTTCAAACACAAGTACTTTTGGTACTTTACATTTTGATTCCAATACTTTTGTAGGCCTACTTTTATTCAAGTCAATTTTGAATTTGGTATTTTTACTTGTAACAGAGTACTTCTACATTGCAGTATTGATACTTTTATTAAGTACAACATTTGAGTACTTTTTCCACCACTGTACATAAGTGACAAAGATACAGTTCATAGTCGCTTCTTTTGTTTTGGGCTTGTTTTCATAGACAGGGTTGCTTATTTCTCTCACAAAACCTGGCAACACTGACCAGGAAGTCCTGTGCATCGTATTGTTTACATCAGATCACAGCATCCAACAGAAATTGTTTAATAATGATGGGAAAAATATAAGTTACACTTACAGAAACAAACATAGATAGGAGCAACACTACTACTACACTACTTGTGTCGCACCGAAAATAATGTTTTACCGCTACGCGCGACACGGCCGTTCGACAAACTTTAAATACTCGCAGCCGACCGAGGGACCTAACTCTATAGAGGGACAGAGAGAGAGAGAGAGAAGGGGGGGGGGGGGGGGGGCGCTGCCCTCCCTGTAGAGAGAGGCAGCCACTCTGGAGAGGAGGAGACAAGTCCCGCGGGTGCTCTGGGATTAATATTAATATTAAAATTATTTATTATGATAAAATTAAAAATTAAAAAATCGCGGCCTTTGCGATTAGCTAATCACGTGGTTTCAAATCGCGATTTCGGTTTGAAAACGATTAATCGTTCAGCCTTAGCACAACACCAACAAAGATTAGTAGTAGTAGACCTGTATGTATGATGATCAGTTATTATTCCAGACAGTGGTCTATCCAAGACGTTTTAACACGTTTAAGAGCAGGTCTCAACCAGCTCCTCATGCGACTCTCTCTCTCTCTGTGAGTAGCGTAGACTAACAGCGAGGGGCTGTGCTGCTGCTGCTGCTGCTGCCACACAACGCCGTTTAACCGAGTTATACTTCTCCAGTACAACGGTGTCTAACCGAGTTATACTTCTCCACCAACGGTGTCTAACCGAGAGAGTCCATGCAGATCACAGCTGGCTGACAAATATTATATATTATCGGAGCTATTACCTAGTGCGTCCCATGGACGCAACGACGGTGTCATGAATGCGTCCTTTCGCAATATGGTGCGTCAGCGACGCAGGACGCAGGCCTACGAGCATCTCTGAGTGGACATTACCGCGTTTGGCTAAAAACAGTTAGTAACATCATACAAGCATACAAGCTAACTATTAGCCAAATTCGGCTAGCGCTCAGACGAATCCACTGAGAGAGGCGTGTCTAGTCCCATAGCTTGGGAGGACGAGGGCGCCCATTGGCTTAAACGACAGCCAATCACGCAAAAAAAGTGTTGCAAACATGTCGGACATGTGTCGGGTTAGAGTCAGACTGAATATAGAGCCGCTATGCTTTCAGCATGCGGCTAAAAAAAAGGTTGGAATAATTTAGATTTGTTTTAACATAGCCTACCTAATCCTATCCCTACCTGGGGGGCCTGGCACAAAATATTTTCAGATGTGGGTCCACAGCCTAATACAGATCAATTTGGCCTGACAATGTTTGAGAATCACTGACATAATTGATAGAGAGATGAAGAGAAAGATGGAATGAGGAAGAGTTTTGGACGATGAAGAGTAGAGGGTGCAGGAATGGGGGAGACTGGGAGGAAGAGTGTCAATGAGTAGAGAATGAGATTTGTTGCATGAAGAGGGAAGAGGAAAGCATGTTTTGCATGCACACACACACACACACACACACACACACACACACACACACACACACACACACACACTCACACCACCTGCACACGCGCACGCGCACACGCACACACACACACACACACACACACACACACACACACACACACACACACACACCACCTGTAGGTCTTTTTGGGAAAAGTGCAACAACCCAATCATCGAATTACACTTGAGTATTAATCAGGGGGAAAAAATTAAAAGCTCTCCAAATGTAATCAGATATAGCTAGCCAACTGCATACTGACATTTTGATAAATTGGATTTGATATAGGCCTATTTGAGTTGTTGTTGTTTTCGTTTTTTCATAACTAATGACATTGTAATGCCAAAATACAGTGGCCTATATGCAGTTAGACTTTCTTAGAAAGCAGTGCACAAACAGGGGAGGAGGGATAAAATTACACATTTTCGAGTGCAACCATAGACTGTACCCCCCCCCCCCCCCCCCCCCCCGGGACTGAGGAATGGTTGCACATTTATAAGTTCTTTATTTCATCTATAGGCTACTGTATAGCTACAGGAGCAGGTGCCAGGCAGTCGTCAGGATTTGGGCTTTTCTGTGTCCAGTCACGCCACATGACGGGGTGTTATTCCCAGGAATGTTCCAATGGGGACAGATTAACTTTTCAGAACATCATAGATTAAGTGGCACTTTGATACTTATTAAGCCGGGGAAAAGTACAGTTTGTGCGTGTAAGAAGAAAAAACTAATGTGACCAGCCATGTTTTCAGGTGGAGAATTATTAGTCTAGGAACAAAGACATAGGCCTACTAATCTGTCCACTTGAGCCAATGGCTGACAAGAATAAGTGGCGAAACCAGCTAAACTACATTTGGTAACTGTCACGTAACGTGACATGCAATAAGTAGCCTATTCTTTTCTCTCTTTTTATTACATAATTGCAAAAATGCGCATTTTACAACTTGCCAAATGCATATAATTTGATTAGTCTACAATAACCCCAAATTACCAACTAAATACAAATCTTGTGCAAAATTGTTCTGCCTATTATATAATATAATATTGATCAAAGTAAAAAAGTGACATAAAAAGTCTAACGTTGGTTAAAACAATTTATGTTGCATCCAGTGGAAATATTTGCAGTGGTTCTCAAACTTTTTCATGCCAATTAAGGACCCCCAAAATGGCCAAATTAATATTTGTCTGACATTTTTTTGTGCCAGGTACCCATACAAGATTTGTGTCATTAAAATATATTATATTTTCGTAATATTTATTTTCTTATATCAAATCTACGAGCTATAAACATCTGCTATTTGCTATTTTAGTCGATGTAGGGTGAAAGTGCTTACATTGGTTTTGATGCGACACATTTTATTGAGGACCCCTGGAACCCCCTCAACCTCAAGACCCCACTTTGAGAAGTCACTGATTTATGGCACAACGGTGCACCCTAGCCATGCAGTGCACGCGGAGGAGAAGGACCCCCCGGGACCCCCCTTTACCTTGAGCTCCACATGACAGTGCACCGGCGTCCAGCTCATGCTGTAGCACTCCGTCTCCGTCTCTTCGTCCGCGTCCAGCGAGATCTTCACCTCCGCCACCGAGTCCCACGTGTAGCAGAACTCGGTCTTGTTCAGCCAGCACAGGTTCCGGACGAACGGCACCTCGGTGTCGGCGTCGATCCCCACGTTCCCGACGTCGATCTCCACGTAGGTCCTGTCCTCCGCCAGGGTCTGGATGACCAGGGACTGGCTCCTTCTCTCCCAGATCAGTCCGCTGAACGTCCCCTTGAGGATCCAGTTCTTGTTGGGCTGGTCCACCACTTGCCAGTAAATGATCCCGATGGTCATGACGAAGAAGACGGCGACCCCGAGGCAGGCTATAGCTCCCTTCCATGTTTCGTTCATCTCCTTCAGTCCCGTGTCCCACGTTACCTCTGGGATGGGGCTAGGGTTCCTATTTCGTGCGTGAGGCATGTTGTTTTTTTGTTTTGTTTTTGAAAAGTGGTGGGTGAGCAAGGATCAAATCAAACAAAAAACGTTGAAGAAATCGCTTTGGGTTAAAAACCTATGGTGGTGTCTCATCATGTCATTGTGTTTTGCAAAGTGAGGCTATAGAGTCAAATAGCCTTACTTTTATCCTTGTACTGAACCGTCCAACCGCTGTTTTGCGCAATTTTGGAAGTAACAGAGACCTGTCATGTGCAGAAAACTGTCCAAAAAATGTATTAATCCCCAACGGACAGAAAAGTGATCAATGAATATTTCACTTACCACATGCTGTTGCTTTAAAAAGTGAAAAATGTTGGAAGTAACAGAGACCTGTCATGTGCAGAAAGCTGTAAAAAAAAAAAGTATAATCCCCAATGGACAGAAAAGTATCAATGAATATTTGACTAATTTGACTTACCACATGTTGTTGCTGCTTTAAAAAGTGTTGGTTTGTAATTGCATTGGCCGCTGCAGAGCACTGATCAGCAGCCCCCAAAGCCGGGTTTGGCAGCATATGCCCTAGAATAGCTCCTAAGACGCTGACTTTGCTTGCCCTGCACTTTTTGTCCGGCTCTGACGTAACGTTACACTAGACTGTGTTTCTTCAGAAAGGTAGAGAGACGAGGGACTCGTGATGAGGAGCCGGTGGGTTTGGCAGAGACTAGAGTCCCGCAGCCCGCAGAGGGCCACAGACAACCGGGGAGGGAGTGACCCATGCCTCGCTCCCGTCCGTGCGCCCTGCTGTTGCATGATCCAGACTGCATTGGTGCATTCTCTGCACTGTAACATCCTAGACTCTAGGACCACTGGTGGTCCCCCGGACCACTGGTGGTTCTCAACTAGTGGTCCGGGGACCACCAGTGGTCCTTGAGGGGGTTCCAAGTGGTCCCCATGCTAAATGATGAAGAGTTGGAAACCAAATGGACCCTATAGATCTTTAACTCTTTAGAGTGTAAAATGAAACCATTTACGGGTTCGTTTGGTTTCAGTTTACACTCTCAAAAGTAAAATTATTGTTAAACATCTGCATTACTTAATTATTTCGTTATTTTTTTCGATCAACGTTTGCCTGTTATCTCTCCTATGGGACCACAGTGACATCAATACAGCATGGTATTGTGGACAAAATCGTATCAAAAGATAACAAAATATTCTAAGTTTTGGGTCTGAGTGAGAGTCTAAATCTTATCAAATGGTGGTCCATGGCTCAAATGCCGAATAAATAATGGACCTTGATGTGAAAAGGGTTGAAACCCCCTAGAGTGTTGTTTTAACTCTCTGAGAGTGTACAGAATGGAACCAAATGGAGCGTTTATTTGAACCCGAGGATTTTACTGTGTGTGACATGAGTAGCATGTGTGTGAGTGGAACTCGTATTGTGTTTTAGGCACAATACAAAGCTGCGCCAGTTCCAAAATGTTATCAATATACTATAGCCTACTCTCTCTTTGAAAAGACATGGAAATAATGACACAAAGCGTAAGTATTTGATCGTCAGTGATGACGATTTGTTTTCACGTGAACGAACTGGGACTGTGCGTAAAATGTGTCTGTTTGTGCGTAAACGCTTTCCATATGGCGCATTGGTAACCGGAAAACTCGCCCCAAAACACGCTCGACCCCATTTTTTTTTTACGGACCAGAGGTTCTTGTATTCTTGTATTTGTTTTACTGAGGATAAGGTAAGAAATACGTTTAGGGGTAGGCAGTTTTACTGAGGTTTTACGTTTAGGAATAAGGTTAGGTTTAGGCATAGGTTACTGAGGTTACGTTTAGGGATACCAGGTGAATACCACCGGATTTGCCCCGGGTTACTATGTTTTGGGGCGAGCGTTCGGCGCATTTGAGCCTTTAATTTCACCAAACACCTTCAAACAAGTACAAATATAGTCGTGAAGTGTAAATGAGGTTATTATACACATAGGAAACGTTTAATGACCAACAGATTTTTTCCCTCTTACGCGAGGTATGCTTTTTTTCCCCCGTCTGTACTCTAATTGCATATAGGTCCCATATACTGTAGCTGTAGCTATACACATGTTCCACTGACAGACAAACTGACCTAAATAATTGCATTGTTGATGGCGGGTAAGTGTTAAGGTGCTGCACGCTACGTCTATGCAGTAGAAACGTTTCAGGGCAGGAATGTTGTTTACGAGTGTCTCAAGGGTAGCAGGGTGGCGGTGTGATTGGTGGAAGGTGGCATTTGGACTGTCAACAGGCATTTGTGTCTGCACCAGTCACCACCAAGTCACAATTTAGTTGAAGTGGTGTCATTCTGCTTGCTTGACACAAACTGCCTCTGCATGGTGCCAATCAATAATCCATAGACATGATCTGTGTTATAATTAATCCTGCAGATTTATAGGCAAGTGTCTCTGCTGCAGCATGTATAATTATTGACCATGCACCCTCAACCTGATTTATTTTGGGCATGCCATTATTGTCAAAAGATTTTCCCACAGTAACCCCCAAAAAATAACCCACAGTTGTGAACTGTCCAGTATAACTAAGTATATATGGCTTAAGTAGTTAAATGTTCAATAATCATTGAAGCTTGGCTACTAAAACCAGACTTTCTGGTTTTAGATTACGAGATTTCAAACCTCTAATTTCCAGTCAGTCTGTTTTGGTGTTATTGCCTCCATGACTCCCAACAAGCCTCCATTGGAGTCAGGGGTAACAAAATCACACAATGGCAACTTTAGACCTAAAAGATCCCAGAGATGTAACATAACTGTCACAGTCACAGACTTTGCCTGTCTTGTCTAGGTCTTGTATTTCTATGTTCCTGTTCTACTTTTCATGGTTCTATGTTATTGTCTTCCCCAGGTGTTTCTAATGTGTAATCAGTCCTCCTGTGTGTGTGTATATAAGTCTTGTTCCCCAGTCAGTTCATGTCAAGTCATTGTTTGGTGTCACATCATGTTCAGTGTTAGTTTGTGATTTCTGTTCACCTTTATTGTTTATTAAAACACCCCACCATGGGTTTTTGAACACTACCTGCCTGGCTGTCCTGCTTTTGGGTCCTCACCACACCAGATTGTGACAATAACGTGAGCTTGAAGAAGTTAACAATGCTGTGATGTTTGCAGTTTAAGGTCTTGCAGCAGGGTTGAATTTGCAGCAGTGCACCAGATATCCCGGGTGTCAGTTGACATACCTTGAAGATCAGTTGCCCCTGCCCCAGTTTGTGCATGACAGCACCCCCACCCCCAGGCCCCCATGCCCCCCAACACCCAATCCACCACATAACTCTGGCAGGGAGAGAGACACTGGATAAGGCTGTGGGAACCAGTGTGAGGACTACATCTAATCACCCAAACTCCAACTACAGCACCTTTCGAGATCGGTGGCGATCGCACGGTGTGTGTGTGTGTGGCTGTGTGTGCGTGCGTGTGTGTGTGCAAACACCTGAAATTCAAGTGCAACATGGACCCTGTGGCAGCCCGGATCCTGGGTCAGGGGTCAGGTCTATGACATCAACGGAACATCCAGGGGGAGGGTCTAAATTTACACGCCATCCAGATTGCTGCCCCCCCAATCCTCCCCAAGTTCCGTCCCTCAGGCTATAAATAGGCAGAGGACTTGTGCGTGGCATGCACCCGCTCCCTTGGAGAGTGTGAACACAGAACGTGAAAAAAACATGAGGAATCTGACCTGAACCGGATCACCACTTATTTGTCGGTTTCTGCACATTCAGTGGGGTGGTGGCAAGGGGCAGCACTTTAATTAGGAGTGGGGACTATGAGGGGCCAAGACATTTTGTGTTCTGTGTGTCAGGTCAATTGACTGCGTCCTTTGAATAATGTTTAAACATTGAAAGTCGCAACGTTTAAACTTGCAGTGAAAACAATCATTTACTTTTGGTTGGGAGCTGTTTGCAATTAAAGTACAAGTGTTGATTCAGCTTAACCTCGATTGAGCCGGGTACATGAGCACAAAATGATACTTTTGATGTGTTTGTGTGACGCTGTAGTATGATCAAGTTGGGCATTAATTTACGAAAAAACGTGAAAAACAGCAACGATATATTATGTGGTCAATATCCCGTTAGATATCAGACAACTAAGGCTACAGTACATATACAATTATCTCTGCCTGTGAAACGTCTGTTAGACACACTGTCAACAGAAGGACAAACATGCTTTTATAAACAGCTGCTATCCAAAAACATAACTGGCTCTCCCAACACATTTCTTCCCTGATCCCGGGTTGTGATACATAAGCACACATAACATCCCCACACACCCTACTGTACTGGTCCTGTATCCGTTCCTAGACAACACCAGTTTCCAAGCTGCCGTTGGCATGATCAACCGCCCTGAGTTTGACCTGGAACCATCAATCTGAGTCTTGATGTCCCACCCGGTCATTGGGTCACTGGTCATGTTCTCTACCACCTGTCTCTGTAGGTAGGCTTGTAACTTGCTCCGAGGACATACATCTATGCTTGAGGAAGGCCGTAGGCCGAAACGTACGTCTGTGCTGAGGCTTTTCAATAAATCATAGATCCTGAAAGGACCAAGTGAGTGCTGGTGATCTTTTCAAAGATATTTTTTCTGGCAGAATCGTGCACCCGATAAACATGAACTGTGAACAATTCTACTGACGAGTGCTCGCATTCTCTTTTTCATGTCAGAATAGGCAAATGTCTGTCTGTCTGTCTATCTGTAAAAACGCTACTGAGATTGAACCCATAACAGGGTTAAACTCCAGATGTTCTAAACACACATGGATAAATGATCCTTCATAGAAAGGTGAAATGGCTTCAGATGGATGAAATGGCTTCGGATGGAAAAAGCAAAAGCAAAAATCTAACAAAACAAAACTTCAACACTGGTCTCTTTACAAGCAAAACAATTCATTGAATCTGACAAACGTTTCCATCTTCGCATCTGGATGTTCAATTTACCATTTCCCTCTTCTCTTCACTATGACATTCAATACCGACACTATGTCTCCCCGGCTGACGGGGACAAGAGGAGGAGAGGAGAGGAGATTGGAGGAGACGAGTCAAGACTAGACGAGTCGAGAAAAGACGAGACGAGACGAAAGGAGAGGAGATTAGACGAGACGAGACTAAAGGAGAGGAGAGGAGAGGAGAGGAGAGGAGAGGAGAAAGTTTCCATGCGGCCCCAGCGCCCGCACTTGGCGGGACAATCCTGCTGTAGAATGAGCAGTTTCCGTCTATCCACATCCCTCCCATTAGCTAACTCACTCACTCTCTCTCTCTTTCTCTCCCTCACTTTCCCCCCTTATACTGTCACACAACCAGGCACTTTCCACTACCCCAGACCCGACCCCTCATTCCACTCAAATGCATACACTGTGAAACCCTGGGTCCTTTTGGTTACATTTGTACATTCTCTGAGTTACAAATGGATAAATGAACACTGAAGGGTTTACTGTATATACGCACACTCTAGCAAGCGCACACGCGCATGGATGCACACACACCACCAAACACACAACACACTCACATACAAACAACGACAATGATGTCAATGATGCGTGCACACTGATTGTTTTGTTTATCACATAGTGTACAAATACGTAATAGATTTATGGGACAACTTACAGAGATTACAGAGAACATATAAAACAAATCAAAACCGCAACATCTTGAAAGTAATAAGCATGACTCAATTTTTTGGGCCAAGATCATGTGAAAGGGAATATAACTCCACTAATTGCATTCACATCCGCATGACAGTCCCACAGTGTCACAGCCAATGAAATTAGATAATACGATTCGTTTTCCATCAAAGAGCCCAACTGTTTTGAGCTAACAAACAGGCTCGTGTCACATCTATAAATGGCAGAGTTGGACAACAGTGTGAGACCAGACCTTCGGCTGAAGGTTGAGCCGGTTCATGTTGCTGTCCCCCACCTCTCCCCCCTAGACCCTGGCCTGGCCTGGGTCTGGCCGCCAGCAAAACCATTCCCAAGGCAGCTTAGCGAAGACGCGCTGTGATTGGCCATTAGTCGCTGTGATTGACAGTTCTTCCTTGTGTGCAATTTCTTTGGTGCATTTTAGCAGCTATGCCTAAACATATAAGCTTAATCCTAAACCTAACCTCACAAGAAATTACACGTTGGGACATGCTTGGGAATAAATAATTAAAAGAGGATTAAAACCCAAGATGTACAACACGTGGGCATACCATTGTAATGCAGTGAGCTATCAAAGTCACTGCTCTGTTGGGGTTTTGGATGTTGTTTCAACCTGGCCCTGCCCCCCTTTCTAGTAGGAAGCCAAGCAGAGGTGAGTAGGGCGGGGCCCATGACTAAACTTGCTTCCGGTTCCGGGTCTACACTAAACCTCTATGCGCAAACAAATGGTTCTCAGTGGGGTCCAGGGACCCCCAGGGGTCCTTGGGGGGGGGGGGGGGGGGGGGTTCCAGGGGTCCCCAGCAGAAGTAGTTAACATAGCATCACAATCATCTTAACCACTTTATCCATTTATATGTTGGGTATGTAAAAATAGCAGATCTACATGCTCACAGCTAGCTTGATAATTGTTTAACACAAATCCTCTCTTCTGGGGGTCCCTGGCACAGAACCTTTTCAGATTGGGGTCCTTGCAACAAAAAAGTTTGAGAACTACTGCGCTAAAGAGCTTGGGAATTTTAATTTACATTGCCTGGTCTGGTATGGGCTGCCCCGGCTGGGCCCGCCTCACTAAACATTAACACCCTGACCAAGGTACTACTGCAGACACAGTAGCTGCAGGTCCAAGGCCAAGATGGCAGAGAGAGAGGGTCATACACACACACACACACACACACACACACACACACACACACACACACACACACACACACACACACACACACACACACACACACACACACACACACACACACACACACACACACACTTGACACTTCTGGCTACAACCCTAGGTACTGACTGTACACCCTCATCAATCAAGTCTTGTGATCTTAATACCTCCCTCTTTGGGTTGTTACAGATTACATTACGTAAGACATATAATATTGCAATATTCTTCAGCAGTTAACACATACCACACTAATCAGATTACAGCAACAATGTTTTTATTTATTTGTATTTGGCTTTTTAGGCACATTCACACTTGCTGCTCATCCAGGGCGGACATAACTGAATCAATCAATCAATCATTGTCACAACACAATTACAGGTAACAGGGAGGTGAAACTCTTGCTTATGCAGGCTTTCACGTTTGCAGCTCAGGGAGCAAAAGAAAACATTTAGCAGTGAAGAAAGGAAAACAAGATGAGGCTGATGAGCACAAAAAGCCTGAGAAAGCAGCAGGGTTAAAATCAGTATCTTGTAATTAAAATAGGCCCTAAATCACATGTAGTGTATTCAGTATAGTGCATGTCAGTACGTTGCTTAGAAGTCCGAATGGAAGTCCTAAACACATTAAAAGTGCATCAGTATAGTACAAATCAGTTACGCACAGGCGACAAGTTTTGTCCAGTCTCTTGAGAGGCTGCCTGGGAAACAGAATGTGCCAGGTTCAAATCCTGGCCCCTGGCTATCTGTCGAGGTGTCCATGAGCAAGGTACTTTACCCGTAACTGCTCCTGCCCAAGTACTCAATTTGAGCACCTGATCAACCACCAGCTGGGTGCTCCCCCACGGGATTAATAAGTACTACATTATTATTGATATATGAGTGCCTTGCTCAAGTGTGCCTGGATGGTAGTAATTAAGTAAGAATCACAAGCCTGCATCTACAGTACTGTCGTACGGCGAAAATAGCTGATCAACTATTCTTTACTATTTGGTTTTTCATGTTTTAAAGTGGTCGAAAACATATTCTTCGTCGTAATATGTCACCTGTTTAACTTCATATGGAGAGCTGAAGCCAAAGTAGGCTAATTCAAAAGCAATAGGTTACTGAGTTTAAATGACACACTAGAGTATTTCAAATTGGTAGTAATCTGTTACTGATCTGACAAAGTAACCTTCCTCAAAATTGCCCCTCCCCAGTGAATCTAAATGTAAAATCCTCACTGTTAATGTATCCATTTGTACAAATGTAAGAAAACGGACCTGTTACATTGGTACGCTGTCAGAGTTAAATTAACACCGAGGATTTCACTCATGCACTCTCATATCAGGTGTCACATGAAGTGTTTCACAAACAAGTAAACAACTATATCAACTGGTAGTATAGTGGTATAGAAGGATTTCCTGAAGGTAAAAATAGCGCATGGCACTTTTAAACGGGAGATAAACCTGAATAGATGCTCTGATGTACAGGTGTTGCGTCAGAATTAAATGAATTATATCTGTCAGCCAGTAAACGAAGCAAAGACTGTACAACAATAATTGCTTCAGTTGCTCAACTGGTAGCCTCACGCACCCTTTTACAAGCACGCGCACACACACGCACACACGCACTCACATATTACTATTATGAGGACATTTTAGGGCGGCACTGAAAATATCTAAAACACATTTTACAAATATTTTACAAATATTTTACAAATATCTGGAAAATATCTGGAAAATATCTGGAAAATATCTGGAAAATATCTGGAAAATATCTGATCAACAAGCGTACAACGTGTCACTTACTTTTCAGTGTGTGACACAACTACAGGGAAAACTCTAACCCCAACCATTAAACCTAACCTCTCTAAATGACTCATCTTAACCCTAACCGCAACCTGAATCTTTTCCTAATTGTAAGGCTAACTCAAAAATCTATTTTAACCATGAAACAAAAAAAAAATCTTGTGAGGACCAAGAACATGGTCCTCACAATATTTATTTCTCAAACTTGACTGTACTTGTGAGGACATTTGGTTCTCACATAGTGATACGTATACACACGTATGTGTGTGTGTGTGTGTGTGTGTGTGTGTGTGTGTGTGTGTGTGTGTGTCACACACACACATACGTGTGTATACGTATCACTATGTGAGAACCAAATGAGAACACAGACACATGCACGCACGCACGCACGTGCACGTGCACGCGCACGCGCGCGCGCACACACACACACACACACACACACACACACACACACACACACACACACACACAGACAGTATGGCATCTTAACGGGTGGAAACTTCCCTCGCTGGCATACTGCGAGCTGTCAGTGTGGGCTGTAAAGCTATCCTGCCCATGCCAGCCCGGAACCAGCTGAGCCAGGGCCTCATGTTCCTCTCCGGGGGCCTTCAATCATGCCTCTACCCCCATGGCAGGCATGTCGTAGTGGGTGTGAGGTCAGGTGCTGCATGGGGCACACAGCCTGGGGCCTGAAGGACAGAGGAGACCACAGCGGTGGGACAATATCTCCCTCTGCTGATTGTATGATGTTATGTGCCCAGAATAATGCTCACACCAAGAGCAGCACAGCACTTAACCACTTTTAACCTCTTGGACCTATTTTGGGCATGTCATTTAAAGCAGTGGTTCCCAAACTGGGGGCCGGGGGGGTCCCCAAATTATTTTAGGAGGGTCGCCATGATTAGCTTAATGTGCAACATTGTTTTCTCACTGAACAGTAAACAAAACATACAGTATAAGTGTGTACAGGGTATCTGCACATTTCTAAAGTGACAATTTAATGACTTTTAAGACCTTTTTAAAACCAAATTGGCCAAATTGTCAAATATTATGCAAGAAAGAGGCAAACATTGTGAAAATAGCCGATCTACAAGCTCACAACGCCTTGCAGTGTGAGTCGTTGTGAGCTTGTCTATTTTCACAATATTTATATGTGGAACCGAGTCGTAATACCTACAATTCCAAGTTCTTGTTGTCAGGGTGGGGGGACCCCAGTTCAAATATGATAATCTTGGGGGGTCGCGGCCTGAAAAGTTTGGGAAACCTTGATTTAAGGAAAACAATTCAGAAACGTTCATAAAATGTAACAAAATGTAATAGTAATACATTAAAATACAATTTAAAAAGTTTCAAAAATAGCAAATCTACAAGTGCACGACGCATCACTCATTCATGAGTCATGACGAGTTGAAGATCACCATCATACTGCAAAGTATAAAATAGGGCATGGTTAAAGAGGAAATCCACCTTATCCACCATTCTTGTTGTCCTTGGAGTCTAGACTTGAATGAGACACTTGATTGGGTCTGAGTGAGAAAGTAAATGTGTTCTTTTCCCCCCCTTCTTTTTTCTATTAATTTTTCCGATAGAGATTTCAGAAAATATTTAAATTATTTATTTTAAGTCTGGAACCAAGCCATCCAGGATTCTCGTGAATCATGACCATAAAACATTTGATTCTGTATCAATTCTTTTTTCAAAACAGCAAAAAAAGGGTATTTATTAAATATAGTATATAACATAATTAAATATCAAAATATGTTTTAACTCTATGATCTCCCCCCATCTCTCTCTCTCTCTCTCTCTCCCCCTCTCTCATTAGTCTCTCTTCTCTCTCTCTCTCTCTCTCTCTCTCTCTCTCTCTCTCTCTCTCTCTCTCTCTCTCTCTCAAGGTCATAACCCATGGCATAAGCTAACCCTCATTGATAACACTAGCAGTAGTGCGCGTGCGCAGTAGGAGGGGATTTCTCCCGGAAGTAGAACTCTACACGTGTAGCCAGTGACAGCTAGTCCTTGAGAAGAACAACAACAAAGCACATTTTCACGTGTTATGGTCACAACAACTGACTTCACTATCAGACATGGCAGCCAGGACGTCCAGAAAAGTCATGTAAGTGACACTTTGGGTCAGTACAGTGCTGAGTATGCGGGCAAATGAGTACATTTTCACCCAGATAACGTTGGCTTTTATTGGTATTAGCAACCTTAGCTCCCTCTAGCTGCTGGTTTGTTTTGGAAACGATGTCGTTATTTTATGTACTTGTTATTACACAACAACCGTGACTTTTTGTCTTATTTAATAACGTTACGTTTCGTCGCAAGACAGCCGTTGCAGACACAAGAGCTGTTGCTCTGTGGTTGGTTGACTACTACATTCAGCTGTAGCTATTAGCCAGCTAACTTTTATTTTGATGTGTGCATTTGGTTGGTGCCAAAGACAGAGCACCTACAGTACTTGTAACTTGACTGTTGAGTGAGATTGGGTTATAGTAGGGGGCACTGGTTCTCAACCTGTGGGTCGGACTTTTAACATTTTTAATACCTAAAAAAAGAAAGAACAGAAAAAAGACCATTATTGCATCAAAAGTAATCAACAAACTATACTATAAAAACTGGTCAAACAAATTTGTGGCCAAATTGTCAAATAATATAAGAAAGCGTATTTTGGGGGAAAACAGCAGATCTACTGTACAAGCTCACAACGCTGTAGATCTGCTGTCTTCACAATATTTATCTGTGGGACCTGAGTCAAACTAAATGTAATGCCTCAACTCCTACAATTCCAAGTGTTTTTCAGGGTGGGGGTCCCCAGTTCCAATGTGATTATTTTGGGGGGTCCCCAGTCCAAATATGATTATTTTTGGGGGTCGCGGTCTGAAAAGGTTGCGAACCACTGCACTAGGGCAGGGGTCTTCAGGGGGTCCGGCCGTCCTGGACCCCAAGGGGGTCCTCAGAGATATTACAGGGGGATCTCCAAACCTTCGTGTGATTGGAACTTAGAATCCCTATTCTGAATCCCTATTCTGAGGGGAACATTAGTCAAAAATAGCAGATCTACAAGCACACTACGCCTCGCGCTGCAATTGTCGTTGGAGAGTGGAGAGGTTTGGTGCAGAAGACTTAGTATTTATTTATTTATTTACTTTATTTACTAGTATTGAGGGTTTAAGTGATTAAATCTTTGAAAATTCACATTATCATGAATCCAACATATTAATAGAAAAGATAAGTCAACAAACCAAAGAACATCAATTTACACGACACTGATGATAGATAGTGCTGTCAAACAAGTCTAAAAAGCTATCTATGAAAATGTTCTGCAACATAATTTTATACAATATGTAGTGAAGCAGGGACAAATGTATTTATTGTTTTGTTATGTAAACACAGGGAAAATTAAGTGACATACCGTCACCTTCCTAAAATAATGGTATAAGTCTTTTTTTTTTTTTAAAGATTTGTTTTTGGCTTTTTGTGCCTTTTATTGATAGTATATAGGTCAGGAAACGGGCAGAGAGTGGTGGGGAGTGACACGCAGCAAAGGTCGTCCGGATCGAGATTCGAACCCGCAACACGCATTGGAGCCTAGGTCACTGGACCACTTAGCCAGCGGTCCGGGCCATCAAGTAATGTTTTTAGGAAAATGTAATTTTCCTAAATCAGCTCTTCATGACACTGGCCACTTCTAGTAAAATCGCCTAAATATCCTTATTGAAAAGGATCTTCCCACCCCAGTAGTATAATGGCAGGGCTGCCAACTTTTCAGAAAACCTTGGAGTGAGATTTGGTGGCGTGGCGTTATTATTTTATCGACCCATGGAGTCACCACTGCATGCCAAATAAATGTATTTTTGTATTAATTATTGTACTTGATGTTGCTTGCACCCAGTGCAACATACCAGTTGTAATACCCCAACCCGGTACATCTGGTATGTTGCACTGGGTGGGTGTGCTACAATATTCCGAAACTAACCCTCAATAATGAAATCAGGTCATTTTAAAGCAGAAACTGGTGGTAGATGGAGATTAATACTGTGGGTGTGATCATTTTGGTGGGGGGGTCTGGGGGTCCCCCCCAGAAACCTTTTAACAGAGCAGATGTCATTTCCTGTATTCTGGTGCACTTTAACAGGGAGTTTGATACTTTTATCAGGCTTTACTAACATGGGAACATTATGGGTAAATGTTGTAATTTCATCCATTAACAAGCTAAACAGAGAAATTGATTTGATGACTGAAGCAATTAAAGACACGTCTTTTTGCTTGAAGATCTGTTCTTTTTGCACACGAATGCATCCAAAGGTCCCTCCCCCTTTTAACTGTCTGCTCTTGGCAGCGCACTGAGCGCAGTAGCAATCAATGGACAGACAGACACAGGAGGACACATTAGTTATCTTAAGATCAATGTTGTTGATCCTCCTGACCGTGACGTCTGGAGATATACTGTAATCAATGGAATGACACATGCGTAAGCATACCTCACACAATTGAGACACACACACACGCACACACCTATCATTTCTGCTTTTTACTACAGTATAAAGGCAGAGAGTGACATGGTTTGTTTTTTGCAGTTCAAATATGGTTATTTTGGGGGGGTTGGGCCTGAAAATTGATATGCTGATGTTCTGTTTCACGTTCCCCGTCCAGGTACCCAATCTACCAGTTGGGAGACCCCCAGCTGAGGATCTTCAGACCAAACTGGTTCCTGACACTGGTGCGGCCGGGGAAGGAGCAGCCTGCAGACACGGCCCAGTTCCGCATCCCCATGGAGTAAGTCTGTGCTCAGAATCTCTCCTATGGGTCAAAGCTTAGATGCTTTCCAGGCTACATTCACACGGTAACGATCTTAACAGAAAACGACAATGTGCCGTTGGGTTTTCACTTTAAATTCTGCGTTTACACAGATTGAAAGTGATTGAAAACGCTGTAGTGTGCATGCCAGGTGGCTTGGTGGCGGTGAGACACGCTGCCAGATAGGCCAGTCACGCATGCGTAGAACCACTTCCTTTCTACTTCCTATGTTTGTTTACACCGATGTGATGTGATGTGAGCCATAATGTCACGTTTTGCCATTTCCCCCGTATTGCATGTCTACATGGAGACGCGAGGCGGAGCGTTTTCAAAGATCTCCACTCTGGAAGGGGGTTTTACGTTGTTGTGGTTTTCCCCCGAAAACGCCGTTGCGGTCTAAACGGAAGGCACATCTCATATTTTATTTTGCCGTTTTCTCTAGAGCCCGTTGTCGTCTAAACGGGGCCTGCGTCTCACACCCCATCCTGACAAACGTACAGCGACGCGAGCGAGAAAAAATGTGTTTCAACCAGACTGTCCTCAGTCAGTCAGAGTGACAAAATGTTGTGAAGCGATGACGTCCAACCATCAAATATTTGCTCGCCTTGTCTCTTTTAGCATGGTTTTGTGGCCATGTCCCTCACCCAAAATATTTTTATTGGTCGAGATCTGCACACTGCTTTGCACCCGTTTGGGAATACAACTATTTTGATTGTAAGGAATTTAATTAAGAGTGAAGCAAATTGGATGTTCAAATGGCATTGTGGACGGACAACTCAGATCCGGACACACTTCATATTTGCAGTATATCTGAGGGTTGTTCAGTTTAGTGAGATCCTTGTTACTTCATATTTATAGCCTATTTCAGTAAGTTCAAACCGTCATCCAATGGTATAGTTTTCACCTTCTTATTTATAGCCTATTTCAGTATTGTTCTAACACTCCACTTCATATTTATAGCCTATTTCAGTATAGCTCAAACCCTCACCAAACTGTATAGTGAGACCCTGGTTACTTCATAATTATTATATTTCAGGATAATTGAAACAGTCAAGTAGTGAGACCCTCATCTAGTGTTTGTTTTTACTGAAAAAAGGGACTGGGTCTCATATTTAAGAGAGACCTGTGAGACCTGTAACTGGAGTGTCAAATGGCTGGTTTACTGTAAGAGTTGTAGCTAGCTTCCATCATGTGTTTTCTCAACTGGTTGTAATTTGACTTATTCTATATTTCATCATTCCGTCCAGAAGCCTCTCTTATGGTTGATGGCTACCATAAGCCTGTTGTGTAGTGTCCTCTTAGCTGGGTATTTCTGGTAGGTGGGCAGTAGAAACAGGGAATCACAGGTGAGGGATTCTGGGAAATGTAGTTCGTTGGACTGAGGCCGGACAGCAATTTTCATCTTAATCTCGTTCATACCCACAATAGGTGCACGGTCACAACCTGTAACAAACAAAAGGAAGCCTTTTTTCTGATCGTCTGTCAGTTCTTCAAACACCTCCCAGAAGTTGATAATGTTGGGATGATTGGCGTGATACTTCCCTTCATACACAGTGTTCTGCTTCAACATGTTCCAGTCATAGTTTTCTCGTCCCACCATCACCTCTTGTAACTCATCTGGTTGGAATAATTCCACTGCATCTCTGTCACACACCTTGTAGAAGCCTCTCTTGAACTCCTCAAACACTCTCCCCACAGATGTGTTGAATGCATAGTTGACATAGGCATCAACAAACTCCTTCTTGTTTAAGCTTGTGACAGACTTTCCTTTTTCTTTTGGATCAAGTTCAACATCTCTGCCGTCCCATTGAGCCGTGAAAGTCATCAGAATGTCATTGAAGGCATTGTCATTAGTGTAGTCCTCCAAGATGCAATGCAAACTCTCTGCAACTCCAGGTTCAAACTCCTCCATGTCGTCCAATGAGGGTTTGATGTTCAGCATCTTCTTGAAGAGGGCTAATGGGAAGGGCAGGTGGTTGATGATGTTGTTTATCATAGCCATACCACAGAGGACCCCAAACAGGTAGTAGCTCTTCACCTCAACTCTAGGCTTGGAGGGGAACCAGGCTAGTGTCTGGGTCTCATTGTACATGAACATCTGGGATTCAGGAGCCATCAACTCGTCAAACACATGGAAGAAAAAATCTCTTCTGTTGACTTCAGTCAGCTTCAAGTCCTCCTCAAACTGCACCATTAGTTTACTCCGGAAAGATCGGTGGCCAGCTGCACCTAGTAGTCTGAAGGTGTCCTCCACAAGGTGTGTCCGTCTCACCTTCAGCTGTAAGTCTTGGCTAGGGGTAGCGTCTGGGATATCTGGCGATGTTCCAGCAGGCCACAATGAAGACAAGTTGTCAAAATGGTGTGTGTATATCGTTGATCTGTGTAAATCAACATTAAAGAGTGCAAGCTTCAAACGAGGGGTTAACAGAAATGGGTAGCGGCAAAAGATGGCTGGCGTCTCTTCATCTTCCCACCTCGCACACTGACGCCAAGAAAATACATCTTCATATGGATTCACATAAAGTGGGATTACCTCCACATAAAAGGTACTCAGTGGGAGCTTTGGGGGCTTCCCAGATTTGTTTGCTTTGTAGAGCAGTTTGAGGACCTCAAGCAGGTATTTGATCCCTAGGTTGTTAGTGTGCAAATTACCACTTTTCAGCATGAAGGACAGGGCCTTTTTGAACAACAGGATGGGCTTCCTCAAGTTTGAGGGCGTTAGTGAAGCCCACCAGCCTCTTAGTGTTTCTAAGGTCTTCTCATTCAGCTCTGTTATACAGACTGCCAGGGGCACCACGATTTTCATGATGTTCTCCTCTTCTTGGAGAAGTGGACATGTCAGAAGAATCATGAAGATATCTGGTGATCTCAGGACAGCTCTTGAAGCCATGAGGCCTTTGATTACATTTTCAAACTTTACACTTTCTTTGAACCATGGTACTCTCAGCAACTGGTCAAATGTCTGGGCAGCAGTGTCAACGTCCACTGTTAAAGCATTTGTAGCTGATGGTGGCGGGCCACTGTGTTTTGTGAAGTGTGCAACAAGGGATGAACTGTTAAAAAACATCATCTGTACAGACACAATTGCCTCTTCGTCAGGTTTGTCCATTGCCAGCCATTTCTGCAGCTTCATCTTGTCTAACCTCTCGATTGGCTTCTCCAAATGCAAATTCAATATCCTAATATTATATATTAAGTCCTTATAGTTTATATAGTTCTCAGCAGATGCAGCACAAGCAAAGTTTGTATTCCACCCAGATGCTATAACGATGTCTTCTGCTTCATCAATGGGCCGCGGCAGTTGTACCAGATTGGGTGTCAAGCTGCCTTCCAGGCGGCTACCAGTTCCAAGCTGACCTTCCCCCCCACTTCCAAAAGACCACAGCTGGCCAGAGGACCCCAACACCAGAGTGTGGTAGCTGCCACATTCAATCTGTAGGGCAGGGCCATCAAAACCCTGTACCTGTCTGGGTATCAGTTCATTAGCAGTGGAATTGTGCCCAAGCTGACCTTGGCTTCCCTCTCCAAAGGTGAATACCCTGCCATTCTTTGTTAAAACAGCAGAATGGGCCATTCCACAGCTCATGCGGGACACTTCTAATGTTCTGAGGGCAGGTACTGCACAGACATTGAACCTGCCCCTCTTGTCTACCCTGTTGAGCCCAAGTTGGCCGTCTTTGTTGGCACCACAGCAGTACACCAAGCCTGGAAGAGTGAGGAATAGACTGTGTGATCCTCCTGCTGAGATCCGGCTCACTGCTATCCCAGTAAGAGAGAGCACTGGGACAGGTGTTGGCTGCAGTGCAATGTCCTTCCCCAGACCTAACTGACCATGACTGTTCAAGCCCCATGAGAGGACTTCTCCCGTTAGAGTTAAGGCCAAAGAATGGGAGTCTCCACAGGCAACTTGCACCACCACAATGTCCAGTGGCATGGGGACAGGCCTTGGTGTTTGAAGTTTGGACAGACAACTGGGACATGCACCCAGCTGTCCATCACTTCCTGCCCCCCAGGCAAACACAACCCCAAAGCGGGTCAGAGCTAGACTGTGATCCTTACCACAAGCAACTGCCACAACATCACTAAGGCCCTCCACACGTCCTGGTGACTTTGGATTGGAAATGTGCCCTCTACCAAGTTGTCCGTTGGAATTGTTTCCATGTGACAAAACATTGCCTTCACCAGTGAGAAATAAAGTGTGTTGCTTCCCGCAGGCGATGCTGACGAGTTTTTCAGGTTTGCTCCATGACCACTGGAAAGGGGTTAATGCCTTCTGTTGTCCATCTTGTCTATCTCCCCAGCAGTACAGCTCCATCTTCTTTTACTGTGGAGAGGTTCTGGAAAGGTTGTATTCGGTGCTCACTGAAGACTTGTTTTTAGTGAAGTCGGTCGGATGAGGGATGACGTGTGTCAAGTCGATATGGATGTTTTCGTCGGACGCTGCTTAAGGCCTCATCTGATATCAGGGTTGAGTTGTCACTGCATGATGAGTGGTCGGTTATATGGCTGCTGATGTCACACTCTGTCACTGCTGACACTATTGATGTGACAGCTGATGTCACGCTCTGACATCATCAATGTATCTGTCTGCCTGTGTCCCTTTTATGCCCATATATGGAGATGTCTGTATTTGTCTGTCTGTCTGCTTTGTCCCTTTTATGCCCATATATGGAGATCTCTGTATCTGTCTGTCTGTTTGCTTGTGTTCCTTTTATGCCCATATATGGAGATCAATGTATCCGTCTGTCTGCCTGTGTCCCTTTTATGCACCCGCATCGCACATATAGACGAGCCGTCACTGCCTGGCCCACAGGCTGAGAATTGCCACGGACCCCCATCTCAAAATATTTTCTTCCAGGCATTTATATACTTCAAAAAAAGAAAAATCAAGATTTTTCCAAAATAGCAGATCTACAAGCTCATAGCGCGCTTGTATATGATCTGCTATTTTTGAATAGAAGAGTATAAAATATGGATGAAGTGGTTAAAATGATGATATATTAACACATTTTGCTGGGGACCCCCTGGAACCACCCTAAGGACCCCCACTTTGAGAACCACTGCTCTATTCTTCTGACCTATAATGACGTTCAGTGAGAAATAGCTGAATTGATTTAATTGATTTAATCTGATTTAATAAAATGACACAATTCATTAATATTTTAAATACACACATTGCGATCCCTCCAAGAATTTAGTTACAAATTGCGTTTTCCACCCAGCAAAATGTAAATGACAAAACACTCAAAAGTGATTAAATATGGATTTTAAACACAGTTAATGTAAATACTGCCCATCTCTCGAAGTTGGTCTACTTTAATCTGTGCAATATTTGTTATATCTATATCTATATCTATATAAGCTTCATGTTTATATTATCCCTGTGGTGACAATGATGTATTTAATGTAAAGATCCAAATATGAACAAACAAAACAAAAACACCAGCCTTGTCCTTTTAAGCTGCTGCTGTAGTTGACCATCTTGGCCACCGGGTGGTGTGCCAACCTCACAAAAGGAAATGTGAGTCATCAGCCCACACTGTTAGACAGCTCCTTTTACCTCTTTTGCTATCTTTAGTAGGACTTGTGTGGGACTGATGACAAGGGAAGCATTGACGTGGAGGTGGTATTTGTAAAAGTGAGGCTGTTAGGCTATTATAGCGCGCAAAAGAGTGGGAGGATGCTATCAACGGGCAGACGTTAGACGTTAGTCACACAGATAAAACAGTATTAATGTGTGGTACAGTAAAAAACACAGAAGTCGAAGAAGTGAAAATGTTCTTGATATGGATCCAAGGCTCGAGGTCAGGGGAGTGCGTTACACTTAACACCCCTTAACTGCCCACTAACTTTGCATGGGAATGTTCCCCTCACAAGATGTGGTGTTATTCTCCGTAGGACCCCGTGGTTTTTGACTGATATATCTTCTGTCATAAAGTGCTAGAGTGAGCCCATACTAATCACCACTAAGTAGGGATGACCCGACGGTGACCATTCCCCTCCAGCCAAGGTCAGTGAGGCTAGCGGTTCCCCTCAAGCGATCGGAGGCCCACACAGCCCACACTGGGGGAGATAAATTGAAGTTCGAGGCAAGATCGTCTTGAGTCTTCTCTAGTGGGGCTTACACTGTAATGTATTCATCCAGGTGCGTGGGCTCCCACTCTCATTCCTACCTCGACGTCGCTGCCAAACTCCTAGGGTGCTTATGTAATTTGTGCGTGTGTCCATGTGTGTGTCAGTGAGTCCGTGCATGCGCTCGTGTTTGTGTGTGTGTGTGTGTGTGTGAGTGAGTGTGTGTGTGTGTGCATTGCATACATGTGTGGCTTTGGGTCGGTGTGAGCCGGGAGAAGGGTGTGTGAGCGAATGGGTAAGTGCAGGGTGCATGTGTGTATATAAGGGCGTATGGGTGTTTTCCCTACAGCCTTTGATGCCTGGCCTGGGAGAGGTGCATTACTGACTGATATGCTACTGAAACCCCAAGCGTGTGCTTCACACACTTTTAGTGCTTGTCATCGTCCTCGGTCGTCCGCGTAGAGCACTGAGGGACGCACGCTTACAGAGCCAGAAACCCCCCACCCGCCCAGAGATGGGACGATATGAACATTTCATGTCATGATTATTGTGGCCAAATAATTGCGATTGCTACTTTTGTTAACTCTGGCATCCATATTCTGGAGTGTAACGTTTGCCAAAAACAGCCGATATACAAGCTGTGAGCTTGTAGATTAAGAGATTTGGTGTAGAGTGAGAAATGGTCAGTTTTACTAAGTATAGAGGGTTTAAGTCCTAACCGGATAATGCAGCTCAGCAAAACGAATTGATCCAAGTGTATGATGGGGGGACAATTTCACGGAAATTTTAAATCTGGTTTTATTTTATCAAGATAAACGATAATAACTATTATCCCATTCCATCCCTACACCCGCCCCCTTCCCTTGCTCACAGGTTACTGAAGATTGACGGCCAGGGAAACCCTATAGGTATTTAATATGTATGTCTGAGGTCAGGGCAACCCTATAGGTATATAATATGTACTGTATGTTTGAGGTCAGGGCAACCCTATAGGTATATACTATGTATGTCTGAGGTCTGGGCAACCCTATAGGTACAGTATATATATATATATATATATATATATATATATATATATATATATATATATATATATATGTATATATGTATTAGGCATGTAACGATTTATCGTAAATCGATTAAAATTGATTCAAACTGGTGACGATTTAAATCGATTAAATAAAAATGTAATCGCGATGCAAAAAATAGCCAGAAGAAAATTTGGACAGGTGGAAAACTTTCGTTAAACTTGCAGAGTGACACATTACTTTACCTGGGTTATATCTTCTGATAGTTATACTTGAATGTTGACATGAAATAATAATCCCGTTTAGTGTTTCATTAGCGAGAGCGTGAAAAAAATCAAAATACAGCTGGTAGTGACGCTGCTGATCAACACATGTTGAAACAAAGCTACGATAAAGATACCAAGGATTCGACAGTGAATGTCACTGTTATGCCACACGGAAGTAGCACGGACGTAGTACGCCATTATGTTCGAGCTGGTTACAAAGATACCAAGGATTCGTCAGTGATGTCGCTGACATGTGAAAAGACGTGCAAAAGAAAATACAAAGAGAATTGATCAAAAGTTTTCAGTCATTTGCTACTGTATTGAAAAGAGGATAAGAGGAAACACAGTATTGTAAAAAAATAAATTAAAGAAATGCAATTAAAAAATATGTTTCGGTCATCTGTCTGGAAAATAATTTTGTGCCCTATAGGTATACATGTACTGTATGTCCCGAGGAGGTTAGGAGGCCGGTGGGCAGTGTTGGAACGTACTGAACAGCTGTTAATGAGAGGCAGTAATGGTGCCGTTCACACGGGAGCAACAAAACAACGTAGCCTTTGTCTCAGAAGCACCTGGGAGGACCAGGCATTGATACACTATGCTCAATCCTCCTTGCTTTCTCCACTTTTCTCTGTTCATCTGCCTTCCCCTGCACGCACGCACGCACCCACACACACGCACGCGCAGTCGCGCACCTACACAGTCGGTTCCTCCCTCAGCTCTTCTGTTTATTGTGTTCTCCTTTGAGCACTTAATTTTGCAACACACATCCAAAACCAATCCCCTCTTCTTTGGTTGTATCCATTGTTGTTTGAGAAACAGGTCGGTTGTGTGCAGCGCTCTCGTTTCCATCTCTGTCTGCTGGAGGGAAGTATTATTGAGTCCTTTTGATTGTTCCTCCAATCTCTTGTGGTCTTTCAGCGTTCCCTATGCCCTACAGGCGGAACATCATGTTTCTAGGGTTTAGAGACGCACGCACGCACGCGTGTGCGCACACATGGACACACACGCACAGACGGACACACACATCTCAGGCCTCACCTGGCGTGGAGAGGAGCACACACACACACACACACACACACACACACACACACACACACACACACACACACACACACACACACACACACACACACACACAGGTTGAATGCTAGCAGATATACAACACAGTAACACACACAGGTTGAATGCTAGCAGACAGATATACAACACAGTATTATGTTGCCTATCTGCTACTACCAGTAGCATTCAACACCATAACAATATAACTTTGTCCCTTCTCAGACATTGGGCCATGGACTCTCTGCTGACTGTTTTGTCCCTAGTGGACCAAACAGCGTTTTGATCGCCATGGCAATCGTTCTGTTTCCCCTTCCCCTGCTCCACTCCATAAACAGACTGCTTTTGGTCTTGTTTTACACAGATTGACTTGCGTGTATGTCATAGGATGTCATGTAGCGGAGCGAGTCGTGGAATATAACTAACTGTTTGAGTCTTTTTTACTGTTCTCACTCTGTGTAAGGAGCTAAGTGACTCCTGGTGACCTGCTCTTTGATCTATTTCGGTGCTTTTGTCAGACCAAAAGAACCCGAACAATAAATCTAATCCTTCACACACCGCTCGTATGCTTCGACAGGGTAACAGTCCCAGCGCCTCAGCGGTCCCTTCTCCCTGCCCGGTCTCAGGTTCCTTAATGTCTTCCCGTCCATACAAAGTTGTGTTATTATGATCTTGATATTTGGTGTTGAGCAAGTTTTGTGCGTGTATTGTGTGGGTGGATGGGAGGGTTAAGGTAGTGGAGTGCGCGAATCCTAACCTGAACCTGACAATGGGCTGGCCTGACAATGAGGAGCGGCTTTCTTTCACCTTTCATCTACGCAGAGAACAACTCTCCTGTTTCATTCTCACCGCTAAGCCCCTGCGACACAATGCACTTTGATGTTGGCGCTCGCGCGCAGGTTTTTGCGCATGGACACGCACTCGCATGCCCGTGCGTGCGCGCTTGTTCCGTTTGCCTCGCGTGTTTACCCGACTGTGGGTTTTTTAAGATTAGATTTAAGATGAGAGAGAGAGAGGGGTTTACGTCGAACAAAGGAGGCGAGGCTCGCTCAAACCCACAACATTGCGAGCGACCAGGACATTCCAGCTGTGTGTGTGTGTGTGTGTGTGTGTGTGTGTGTGTGTGTGTGTGTGTGTTTATTGAGGTTTTTCTGCCTTTTATTAATGCGAGGCCCGGATAGACATCTCACGGCATTTGAACTCGCATCAAGTTCTCGATGGTTGGGACCGGAAAAATTTAGCGAAAATGAAATTATTGCTAGTACGCACTGGGAAGGCCCATCATGCCCCATGCAGCTTGTGCGCTCTTGCATGAACTGCCTTTTGAGTGTTACTGATGCTATGTGATGCTTATCACTTAGTGACATGAGTCAGCGTGTAGTCCCTTTAGTCTTTTTTGTTGTTGTTATTTTGTGTGTGTGTGTGTGTGTGTGTGTGTGTGTGTGTGTGTGTGTGTGGATGATTTGTTTCATTTGAGAAAGAGCAGAGTATTTTGGATGGATTTTGCTGTAAGGAGCATCCTTCTTGTGTCTTGTTAAATGAATAAAGGGAATTATCTTTGAGCTTTTCTTCAGGCACCATCAAAGCTACGTCTGCTCCCTCTTATCCACTTCTATTTTTCCTCAAACATTTACCCGTATAGGACTGTTCTTTAGACTCTTGAGTTGTACGAATAATAAAATGTTGCTGTGCACCTGTGGCCTTTCACCCACTTCTCTCACGTGCTTTCTCCCAGCACAGGTGAAAACAACAGACCATCTTAACCTACTGGAACTGATACTCACAATCCCTTTTGGCTCAGAACGGTGTAGGTTAAATCGGACAATAGGAAACATCTAGCAAGTATCATTGTGGCACGGGGAGGGCTCACGTTTTGAAATGTGCCTTGTTAAGCTGCACTCCCGACAAATCTGCTACGTTGTTTCTCAAGCACGACGGTGTCACAGGTGGGCAAAGACAAAGACGCAAGGGTCACCGTGTTCCTTCCTTCCGAAAAACTGTCTGTTGTTCAATGGCGTCAGTTTTCCTTTTGGCCAGCTTTTCAGATCAGATTTGGGCCCCTATGTCTTCTCTTCACCTCGCCCTCCCACAATGCCCAGCAAAACAACAACTTTTGATTACTTTGCTTCGGGGCTCCGCCACAAACGATTGCCAGCTTTATCCCTCTCAAAACTGCTCGGCAACAGTGGAACATGTGTGAACCTAAAACCATCATGTGTGTTATCTGATGCCCTTCGTCCGTTTTGTCTTTGTGCAGTCCTTTCCTCATCCCTGGCTTGTGTTACCACGGGGAATGTGTGTAGCATGCGCATTTGTGTATAAATATATACCAGTTGCCAAGGACCGATGCCCTTAGCCGTGGCAGCTGCAGAAGACAGGTATTCATTCTTCCTGAGAGGGCAGGGCCGGGCAGTTAAGGAGGCAGAATAACAGTGTGAAAGGCTAGCCTCTGGTGTCAGATGGGTGTGTATATTATGATGATGATCAAATGTTTCCTGCTTCAGTCCTGGAGTTACCATGGCTTTTGTCTAAGTTTAGCCTGATTTATCTTATATATCTTGACATCTCTGCCAGACTTTCAGCCTCGGGGGCTTCCTGTTATTATGATTTGATACCAGGTTGTTGTTTGGAAGAAAGTCATGCGTTAGAACGTTCAATTCATGCAGCACTTAATCGGATTTATTGATTGTAGCACGTGCAAAATTGTGTGACATTTCACACATAAGCAAGCAGCAAACATGACTGTGCCTGTGCATTTTTCTTGATACTGTGTGTGATGTGGCTTGTGTGTGTGTGTGTGTGTGTGTGTGTGTGTGTGTGTGTGTGTGTGTGTGTGTGTGGCATGCGCGTGTGTGGTGGCAGTGGCAGCAGGCTAATCGTAGTAGCAGTGGCAGCGGGGATTTAGAGATCGCTCCCCTCTTTAATCAGGATCAGTGTTCTCTCTCTAATGATCCAGAGGGGACTTGGTAGTCCCTGAGCCACTTCCCCTCTCTTCCTTTCCTTTCCTCTCCTCCCCCCCCTCCCTTTCTGCTTTCTAGGAATCCCCCTCTCTCTGCACAATTGCTCTCTCTCTCTATGTTCCTCTTTCCACCTCTCTTCAGCTCAAGTACCCCCAGTCACTCTGCTCTGCTTCACCGCCCCCCTGGCACACACACTGTGAGACAGGGTAGATGAGAGAGAGAGAGAGGGAGGGTGGGACGGGTGCAAACGGACCCCGGAGGTGCATCTGTTGGTGGCGTCGCTTAGGAAACCCTTCTCTCTCTCCTCTGGACCGGTTCAAAGGGAACGAAATGGCCAAAGAGACCCAAATGAGTTCACTTCACCCATTTTCTCAAATATGTGGTCTCCCTCAGTTGAGCCGGTTTTGGCGCAGAGACTTTTTTTTACCCCCCACCTCCAGAGGAGGAGAGGGGGGGTTCTTATTTCTCCTCTTGTCTGAAAGGCCACTGTCTTAATGTGGGAAATGCCGAGCTTGGATGTAGATGGTGTGTCTGGGAGAGAGAGAGAGAAAAAATGCTCTCTGCCCCAGAGCAGTCACGTTATTGGAGCCGCATGCTTCCTGAAATGGTGAAATCAAACGTGTATTGTTCTCTTGGCGGTGCGGTACCGCCGTGGGGCATTAATGTGGGTTTGGGTTATTTGGAAAAAATCACAAAGTCTCTGGCTAATTATTGGTCCAGCGTTACTACTGTGTCTAGCTGGTCTCAATGCCAGCTTTGTTATGTCAGTAAGTGTAGCCTGTGTTGTACTACAGGAAATGACTTTGTGTCTTGGTCCTAATTGTGAATTATGTCTGCGTAAGTGTCATTATTTAAGGCTATTGTTCATAGGGCATGCAGCTAAGGCCGTTACGTCACCCGCTTAACTACAAGGAAACCCTTGTGTTCACTGTAGGGATTTTCTCAGGGAAAAAATGTTTGCGGCTCGCACGTTTCTGCCGTTACAACTCGAGGTGTCACGTTGTTCCCATTGAGAAAGGAAAAAAAAGAGGGACCCATTACGTGAAGTCACTTCTATCAATGGAACGTATATGAGGTGATAGATCATCGAAAGACCCCCATATCTGAGGCACTCAAGTCAAACCGCAAGCGTTGCTATTAAGCACTTTGTCAGACGCATTTGGGAAGTGCTGTCTACCGAGCTAATCCAATTGGCCAGATTGATTAGCAGTTAAAAGCCTTACTTCCTCTGGCCAGATCAATCCATTCCACATGCTGCTTGGCCCAGGAGGCCAAGCCGGAGCAGGGGATGGTCCCCGGGCCCGTATGCTGGTGCCAGGCCCCGCTTCCTGTGTAGGGTTTCACTGGGCGCGATCGATGCATCCAGACAGCTAATTGGATGAACCAACACTCGCATCTCTCTCTTCGACTTGGACAATAAGAGCTGAATATGGCTTTATATAAGGGGAGTGCCCTGTCAGTTACAGCTGGGGAAATAATAGCATAGTTTATGGGGAGTGTCTTGTCAGTTTGGCCATAATATATATCATTCCTGTGTCAATGAAGTGAACGTAGAGTTATGTGCTGCGAGCAGTCCAGCTATGTAGAGTCCTGACACAAACACCCTTACATGCACATGCACACACACACACACACACACACACACACACACACACACACACACACACACACACACACACACACACACACACACACACACACACACACACACACACACACACACACACACACACACACACACACACACACAGCATTTGCCAGTATCCATAACTCCTGTTGTCCTCTTTTCTCTGGCTCACATGTTTTCTCTTCCCTGATTCCGTCCTCCTCTCTGTCTCCGTCTCCCGTTCACGTCTGGACAGAATGACCAAGTGTGACGTGAGGAACTACCTGGAGAAGATCTACAACGTTCCTATAGGAGCAGTCCGGACGCGGATCCAGTTTGGTGAGTGTGCCCGGGCCCAGTGCGCGCACACACACACACACACACACACACACACACACACACACACACACACACACACACACACACACACACACACACACACACACACACACACACACACACACACACACACACACACACACACACACACACACACACACACACAGGCAGATGGGGTACTGACAAAGCCATGAGTATGCCACCAGTGTCCCTCAGAGCTGAGCTGTCTTCCTCAACAAAGAAGGGCCTACTGAAATACACGCTACATTGAGAGTACTGTGAGTGATTATCTATCCACCGTTTTGCTTTGACACAGACCTTTACAGGTAGGTAAGATGCAACACTGGAATATTACTACCCCCGGGAAACTCATAGACTCGAGACTACAAGACAACTGCTTTTTTTTTCCAGTTTGCTGCATGCACAGAGAAGATGGAGTCATTTCTTTGTGTGGCACTTCTGCTTTTTCTTTTTTACTGAGGTATGAGAGGATAGAGAGCACGGATGAAGCACATCGCCGGTCTTGAGCCCGGGAATCGAACCCAGTATGTTGAGATTAAACTGGTTGAGCCCCCAGTGCGTCCCAGATGGGAGCATGTTTTTAAGCTGCACGATGTCAAATTAATTCTGCTCAGAGGCCACACCAGCAGGCGTTAGCAGCTACCGGCTAATTTAGCATTCAAGCTAGCCAGCTTTGCCATTGACACGCAGCAACGGGAGTGTCTTCAAGGGGCTAGCTGCGGCGGTGGTTAGCGTGCCTGACCCAGCCCCCACCCTTCACCACCACCCCCTCCCCAAACACACACACACAGCTGCTTATCTGACAATCTGCTGCTCTAGCACTCTGACCTCCAAACGTCCCAGGACACTCCACACTCTCTCCACACATGCATATGGTACTTACTTAAATGTATGGCTTCAGGGCCGGAGTGGGCAAAACAGAGTTACACAACCTACAGCCCCCCACCCCCCACCCCCAACCTCCCCTCCCCTCTCTTTTTAACAGTTGGGGATGATCATAGAGCTTGGCCCGTGTTATGTCATCGACTAAATGATCCTCTTGGCTTTTTACGATGGAGGAAACGGTTTGGGTTTTGCATGGGCTTTTTTGCAGGCTCTTTTACAAGGCTAGGAATTTGCAAGCTCATGGAAGAGCAGTGAGAGAGAGAGAGAGAGGGGACAGGGGGTGTCTGCATGAGGAGGAGAGGGACGGGCCGGACGAGCGAGGCACGAGCCCCCTCAGTTTGGGGCCTTGAAGGGCCACGAGGAGCCCCCTCTAACTCTGGAGACAGAGAGACGAGAGATGTGAGGCGGGCGGGAGGGGAGGGCGAGAGGCGCCTAGCCCTGTTACATGGTGCAGGACCCATTAAGGCTGTGTTTATTAGGGTTGTGTCTTTAAAAGCTCGGGGAAAAGGAAAGCCCCTCGGGAGGGAAGAAAGCAAGTGAACGATAGAGAGAGAGAGAGAGAGGGAGAGAGGGAGAAAAGAAGGCGAGAGACTCCGGGGCCCCTGGCGATCCCGAGGTGCGTCAGAGTAGGTATCCCTGCCTGCGTCAGGAGTTCCACTCCATTGGCAGCATAAAAGACGGCGAATGGGGAGAAGAGAGAGAGCGAGAGGGGCGCAAAACGACCCTTTCTTCCCTCCTTGGGCGGCAGGGGTATTTTGGAAGACGTTGCCATGGCTACCACTCTGGCCTGGGATTTGTAACGTGATAGCCGACTGCCAAACCACAATCCCAAAGCAGGAGAAATTTTTGTGCTTGCGTTTGCGAGTGTTATGTGAAAGTTCTCTGTGTGTCGATGGGGCAAGAGGTGGGCGGAGAGGGGGTTGGTGGAGAGGGGGAGTCTGCATGAAAGAAACACATCTTTTTCGATTTGAGTCCATTTCAATTCTTCATTGTCGATTCACCTTATGCAACGCAAAGGGGTCACGGCGTGCAGAGAAAAACCCTGCAAACGTTAACCTGGATCAAAACACACAGTGCATTGAGCAGAAATAATACGAACAAGCTTATTGCAACAATAGAATGGCAGCTAGGCAAGTGATGAGGGAAATGGCAGTGCATGTATTGCAATAAATAATATAAAGTGAGATACAAGATTTATATTACATACAAGTGTCTTTGCCTTGAGAGGGTTACGACTTAACTGTTTACCTGGCTCCTGTGAAGGTTACAGCATTTCCCAATGGATTCCCTTGCCAATTTCGTAATGCATGCATTGCACACACACGCACACACACGCAGACACACACACACACGCACACGCACACGCACACGCACACACACACACACACACACACACACACACACACACACACACACACACACACACACACACACACACACACACACACACACACACACACACACACACCCCGTTACCTCTGCCTCCCACCCACACAGGGGCCTCTAGTCAGGCAGGGGGAGTGGGGGGGGGGTGGGGTGGTGAGTGGGCGTTTTACGACTCTGCTAAGGGCTTTCCCTGAGCAGTGGGCTGCCTGACTGGTGATTATTAGCCACACACACACACACACACACACACACACACACACACACACGCACACATATACACACACGCACACACACACATACACACATACACACAAAATGACTCATTAAAGTGGAATGTTTCTCTCGTTTTTCATGTCATAAACTGTTCCCATGGCAATGGGCAGTTATCGAGAGGGCCTGTTGACTCGACCACCGGGGTCTTGTTGAGATTTGGGAAGCTCTAAGGTGGAGAGGAACCGTGTGATGCGGAGGTCCTTCTTCCTCCGTCGACACCGCACTGCGTTTATTTGTTTTGGTTGGATTTAAACACGAGACGTTCTGCTCATGTGGTGGATATGCAACGGTTACTATGAACGGGCCGACCCCTAGCCTAGCCACCGACTTTGTAACTTACTCTCACGCACGCACGCACGCACGCGCATTCATGTTTGTATTACTATACTTGAGAGGCCTCAAAGATTTTAGGGCGGCATTGAAAATAGCTGAAAATAGCCGCAACATGGGTGAAAAATATCAGATCTACAAGCTCACTCACTATGTGTTGCAACGCAATGTGTTGTGTGCGTGACATGGCCTGCACAACTAAGTAGGGAAAACCTAACCTCCAAATGCCTAATCCTAACCCTGCCCACAAACCGAATAACGCTAAAAATCTTTTTTAAACCATAAAACAACCATTTTGCTTGTGAAGACCAGGAAAGTACATGGTCCTCGCAAAGTCTGCTCTCTCAAATTCTACTATACTTGTGGGGACTTTTGGCCCTCGCAAGTATAGTACACGCAGACACACACACACACACACACACACACACACACACACACACACACACACACACACACACACACACACACACACACACACACACACACATAAAAGCCAGACAGTGGTGGAGCGGTCTGACAGGAGTTAGAATGATGTCATCACCTCCAGCTGGTGTAGAGAGGTTAACCTGCATTCCCCAGTCACCAGG
This sequence comes from Gymnoscopelus microlampas, assembly GCF_963454915.1. Taxonomy (NCBI): domain Eukaryota; kingdom Metazoa; phylum Chordata; class Actinopteri; order Myctophiformes; family Myctophidae; genus Gymnoscopelus; species Gymnoscopelus microlampas. Next base: position 29,588,871 of record NC_139943.1, read on the forward strand.
GTCAGCCTCTGCTCCACTTAACTATGCACGCACGCACGCACGCACGCACGCACGCACGCACGCACGCACGCACGCACGCACAAACACACGTACGCACGCACAAACACACGCACGCACGCACAAACACACACACAGAATCTCATACACACACGTGTGCAAGCTCTTCTCTCGTTTTTGACAGCTTGTTTACTGAAACGAAGACATACTGTACACACACATGTATCTATGCCATGCGCTGGGTTATTCATCGACATAATATATGGTATATTCAGTATATAATAATGCTGCTAATAATAAATATTATTATTATGTATTTACATTGTCCTTGTTCAGTGCAAAACGCTGCCAATTCAATGTATGTGTGTGTGTGTGTGTGTGTGTGTTCGTGTGTTCGTGCGTGTGCGTGCGCTCTTGCAGGCAGCAACAAGAAGCGGAACCACCTGAACCAGAAGGTGAAGAAGCCAGATTACAAAGTTGCCTACATTCAGATGGTGAGAACACACACACACACACACACACACACACACACACACACACACACACACACACACACACACACACACACACACACACACACACACACACACACACACACACACACACACACGCGCCCTCTCCTGCTCCCAGTCTGTCCTGGTTAGTGTTATTGTTTTAGGACTGGTGGTGTACAGACACACAGTGGGAGGTGGAGACCTCTCCACAATGGCCTCCCTTACCCATGAATCTCTCTTTCTCTCTCTCCGTAACACCCACCTCGTTGTTTTTTTTTATTATCATAGGACTGCATTATTAAACACAACAGTTCCTCGACCCCTGAGCCTTCGGCCTTTGTGTTGTCGGGTTATTTTTGGAGGGGAGGGGTGAGGGGTGTTGCCGGGTTAGAGAGGTGAGAGGGGTTCGTTGATGTCTCCCCGACGGAGCCCTCGGGCGCAGGTAGGCTTTGAAGGTGAGCTCTCAAAGCCCTTCACCTTATTGTGCCTCAGTCCCCTCGGTCCCCTGGCTTGCACACGTACACACACGCGCGCACGGCCGCACGCACACACACATGCACGCACGCACACCTTATTATTCCAAAAGCACAAACAACTCAGACTTGTTGCATTGATATACAGTTCGTGCAGTGAACCATTTGTACACTGTAATTGCTGTCCATCCTGAGAAAGACAGACAGGCGTGCACAAGCACACACACACACACACACACACACACACACACACACACACACACACACACACACACACACAGACACAGACACAGACACACACACACACACACACACATGCATGCACACAGCCTTGTGTTGTATGCCTCCTGTGTGGTTTACACACACACACACACACACACACACACACACACACACACACACACACACACACACACACACACACACACACACACACACACACACACACGCACACACGCACACATCCCTGTGTTGCATGTCTCCCGAGTCCTGTGTGGTTCACACACTCTGGCTGCCCTCTTGAGAAAGCAGCAGCTTGGGTTCTGGCCGGGCCTGAGGGCAAGAGGTCGTCTTTGGTTTCATGCCAGACTTATTACAGGAAATATCGAGGTATGGCTATCATCTGGGCCAGCTCAGACCTCCTCTCTGTGTGTGTGTGTGTGGTGTGTGTGTGTCTGGCCATAGGTGGAAGGTTAAGGATTGTGTGTGCAGATATTATCTATGCATAGGTGCAGACCCTGGTGGGGTACGATGAAATGATCTCCTCCAAAACAACATGTAGAAATACATTATGTACTTTAAAATACAGGTATAATTTTTTGGAGACATAACATTTCTCTTTTGGGTCTCGAGCTAAGACGTTTGGGTCAACAGTCAACATTGCTGAGAGTTTAATGAGTGAATCGTGGAGCTCAAAAACAAGACTCAAAAAACAAAAAAAGATTAACAAGGAATATTTCAAATGCCCAAATTAAGACACAGATTTTGTTCTTTATTTATTTTTTAAGTTGGTATGGCCTTATTTCTTACTCATCCCATCACTGTTGTAACCCCAAGTGCACTCTCTACATTAAAACTAACTAGACGCGTCGCAATTCAGGGCAATTGCAAAGTGTGGTTGCGCCAACGCGAGTCGCGGGTCGCTGCCGCCGGGACTCGAGGAATACGCTGGGAGGAATACCTTCGGAGGCTGTGCCAATTACAATGTCACGTCACTCCTTAGATCACTTGCGTTTCATTTTGAGAGGATTGATCCCCCCAAAATAAGGTTTTTGCATCAAACGGTTACATTTTGAGCATTTGTGGCACCCCTATGGATCAAAGTGGAAATACTTTTGGGGATTTGTTGAGTAAACCACCCTTGACATGGGATTCAAATTTGGGATTGACTGGACGTTTCGTTCGTGATTTTTGGCCTTTTTTGTAAAACAGGCCCCTCCCTCTAACTTTGGAAGCCATTTACGGACGAACGGTATGGACTATCAAAATCTCCGCTTGGAGATGTTTATCACATGGGTCCAGAGATCACGTGTACCGATTTTTGTGAAATTTGGACAAAATATGTGGGAGGAGAAGCTAAAAGTGTGTTTTGAAGAAAATTCAAAATGGCGGAAAATCTATCCTGATGCAAATGGGCGTGGCCTATATGGGGAGTTGCGTCGTGACCCAAGGAATCTAGGGGAAAATTTTTTTTTACAACCTACGGTTCAAGAGTTATAGGCCAAAACATAAAGTGGGCTGTTATAGCGCCACCATGAGGCCGACTGGTTTAATTCTTTTTTTTATCATTTTGCACTAAATTATGAACCTTCCCTCCAAGTCATGTAACTGTAGCCCTTACGGTTTTTGAGAAAAAAATACTTGAAATTGAGTTTTTTCATTTTCCCATTAAAGTGCATGGGGAAATTTAATGCACTAATAAATCAATAACAATTAAACTATTTAACCAATCTCTTAGCAAAATACAAGCGCACGATTCCCGGTGAAGCCGGTCATTTTGACATATGGCACAAAATTGTGGGACTATTACTATAGTCTACTATAGTCTGGTTGCCCTTAACTCATTCAGTGCCAAACTTATTTATTCATGTTAATGGAATTTTGGTTCTGAGTGCCACAGCCAAAATTCATTATAAAAAAAAAAGTGCTTAGGAAGCGAGATACAGCCTTTTTAAGTTATAGGTTAAACAAGGAGTGGATGGAGCAGCAAATCTTCAAATCATCATATCTTGGGTTCTGAACATGTTTTTCCCAAAAAAAAAAAAAAAAAAAAAAAAACTTTTATTTTGAAAAAAAAAAAATATTTTGAAATTTTTTTTATGACGGATTTGACGGATCGTGGCGCTCTGGGCGTCAGGCCACGTGACGGATTTGACGGATTGTGGCACTCAATGAGTTAAAAACTCATGGGACAATGGGACAGGATAGACTTACTGGACTAAACACACTCAATGTTTGTTTGAGAACTACGACTGAGTGGAGTGGGGGCATGGCAGAAGGGAGGCAGATGGCAGGTACTAGTGATGCGCGGGCCGACCCGTAGCCCGCAGGTCCCGCGGGTTGAACCGCGGGGCGGGCGGACGGGTTATAGATTACGACGCAATTATCACGGGGCGGGCGGAGCGGGTCAAACCACGGAAGAAGAAAAACCCCACCACAACACTCCTCTTTCTCGCGCTCTCTCTCTCTTCCTCTCTCTGTCCCCTTCTCTCTCTCTCTCTGGAAAGCAATTGAATGGACTTGCTTGTGAGTTGAGAAGCCGTCATTTATTCTTTTTTCATATTTTTTTGGTGGGTTGCGGGACGGGATTGATTTATATTCATTTTGTGGGACGGGTTGGGGCGGGTTGGGCTCCCGGGCAGGGCGGGTTATGAAAACCGCGCATCACTAGCAGGTACACAGGTGTATTTATTGGTGGTCGTTGGAAATGATTGGGGTCCTGATCATAGACATATAAAGGTAGACGCCTCCTCTGGCTCTGAAGCGTATGCATCTCGGACGCACTTCCGCTTCTGGGGGGCAAGCTGGAAACTTCTGTGTGCGTCACAGAAGGGGGCGTTCAGTAGGCCAATCAGAGGTAGTTGGGGGCGGGACAACTAGATTCTGACAAGTCCTGGAAAAGATGCGCTGTGGTTGGCCAGTAGTCAACACGCTGTGATTGGCCAGTGCCCGTTCCCCCCGGAAATATGGCGGTCACCATACCAAGCATGACGCTCCAATGAACTGCAGAGGCCAATGAGGTATCTAGGTTTCTATATCTGTGGTCCTGATGATTCAAGAACCAACTGGGTGGTCAGAGGCGGAGTTGAATGTTAATTGAATGATGGAGTGATGAGTGCATGGGCTGGACCTGGAAATGAATGATAGATGGAGGGCAAAAAGCAGAGGGGAGGAAAAAAAAAGACGGACAACTAAGTGTATGCCTGCCGGCAATACATGTATGAAAATTGAAAAGAAGTTGGACATGACGTATAGAGTGCATTGTTCAAAATGTTAACAGGGTCGTACATAGCTGTTATTAAAAACACTGAATGATTTTGCTGTTACAATTAAATAAGTTATTTGCATACACACAGTATGCAAATTACAGCCTTCGCTATGTACAGTATAAGTTCTCATTTTTGCGTGCAATCATGTTCATACTTCACCCATTCGTAATAGTCCTCTACTGCTCATGTCCAGGTTTGTAATAGGTCCATTATATAATGTCCAGTGGAGATGATCTCCCCAGAGTAGGCTTGCTTGCTGCTAGTGCCATGATGTGCTTTAGCTTGCATCCTCCTTATAAGAGCAACACACTCTCATTGTTTGTGAGTACTGTTGGCTAACTGTATGGGTTGTGTAGTTATGTATGGGTCGCGTGTAGTTATAATTTATTTTTACTCAAGGCTCCAGAACATGGGATGCTTTTCAGTAGAAGTGGTGGTATTAAGGGCATGTGCGTTTGTATGTGCCTCGACAGAGTGGGGCGGTAGAGTATCTGCGTTCCGGTTGTGGTGGGCCGGTCGAGGCTAAAATGTCCGGGCCAAATTTTGGTCCCAGTCCAGCCCTGAGTACAGTATGTACCAATGTGTGTAAGCCCCGCACTTAAGCATGCGGTTATGTTAATGTGTTTGTTGTTAAATTATCTCTCAAGACAGATTCTGCTGTCAACACCACTGCCTTAAGCATGTAGTGTTGTTGTTAGTAGGAATAAACACAGAAGATCCTGGGAGGAAGTGGACTAAGAAAGTTGAGGAGCCAAAACAAGTTCCCATTTCTACACCAAAAATGAGGTGGGGCCCCCAGAGGCAAAACCTAAGAAAAAAAATAAATCCCTTTTCTTTTTTTACCGAATGGGTTCCCAGATTGGTTGTTAAGTGATGTAATGCACTGGTTCTCAACGTCGGGTTTGGGGACCACCAGTGGTCCAAATGGATCCTTTACAAGTCTGTAACTCCAAGGGTGTACAATGGGTTATTTCTGGCACCCCAATCTACACTGCGAAATCCTCAGTGTTAAATTAACTCTCAGAGTTACAGACTCATAAGGGTCTATTTGGACCCCCTGGGTGGTCCCCGGACCTGACCTGACGTTGAGAAACAGTGATGTAATGTAATGTCGAGCTCTGATTTTATTATTCAGCACTTTAACGCTCATGGCATGCATTGAAAATGGAAATGGCGCTTTTTATACCTTTTATGTCCAACAACCCATGTAATCTTTCTAGACATTCCAGGTTTCTAGCACGACCACTAGGTTGGTGATATTATTGACGTCCCCTCCAGAAAAATAGTTCAGAGAAATACCTTGTTTGTGGTGTAATGACATCTGTGTATATCTGTATTTTGTGTGTGGTGCAGTTGTATCTGACCACCTCATCGTGTCAGATGCAGTGGTCTAAAGTAACTAAGTACTATGTACTCAAGTACAGTACTTAAGTACAATTTTGGCATATTTTTACTTTACTTGAGTTTTTCCAATCTTCAATACCTTTGCTTCCCCAACAATTATTTGAAAACTTTAGTTACTAGTTTCTTTGTAGATTTTATTTATTATTATAACAAAACATACATTAACCACTTAAGCCCTACATTTCGGCAATTTGAAAATAGCCGATCTACAAGTCGCATTGTGAGCTTGTAGATCGGCTATTTTCAAAGGATTTTTATGAATATTATACATTTGAAAACTTGTGAAATGGGACATTCTGCGTGACGAGCACTTTTACTTTTGATACTTTAAGTACATTTTGATACAAATACTTTTGTACTTTTAGTCAAGTAAATGTATAATTCCGAACATTTTACTTTGAGTACTTTTTCCACCACTGGTCAGATGTGTGCCTTCACACCTGCGTTTAAGGTGTGAACGTGGCATGTGGTTTTTGGATTTTGAGTCTCTTCTAAACCGAAACAAACACTAAAATGTAACAAACAAAAAACAAACAAAAATGTTTTTAATGTACTCCTTTTGATGACTACGTGAAAAGCAAAAAGCAAAAAGGAGCCTTTTGTTTTACATGGCCACCGTTTTGATCTGGTCCCAGATAAATCAACAGTGGTGTAGTGTAGACACTTGTTTACTCCACACAGCCACCCGAGTGGGAGCCATCAATCTCGCCCGAACGGATGAATAATGGAAATTGTCTAAACATGACAATTTGAAAGAGGATACATAATTGAAGCGGCCATGAATCTTTCAAAGGACAGACTTCCTCTTGTCTGACACAGAGGAAGTGGAACTCCCTGTCCCAGCTGAGCCCACGGTGATGCTTTACTGTTCACAACCAGTTGCGCACAAACAGTCCAGCCTGATTTATACTTTTTACCCGTGTGCCCGGTGTCAGTGGTGTAAAGTGACTAAAGTACAAGGTATTTTTACTTGTACTGGAGTATTAACAATTTTTCGTACTTTTACTTCTACTCCACTACATCTCAAGGGCAAATATTGTACTTTTACTCCACTACAATTTTGAAAACTTTAGTTACTTTGTAGATTTGGATTATTATTACAAAACATACATTACATTGACCACTTCAGCCCTATATACATTTCGGCCATTTGAAAATAGCCGATCTACAAGCTCACAATGCGTCGCGATCAGCATATCTACAAGCGTACGAGCTTGTAGATATCATTGCAGTTGGGCAGAAACCTCCATATTTTTTTTTTTTTGGTGTAAATTAATGCTGTACTTCATCATACAACAGTGTCACACAAAAAAGCAGAGCTTGTAGCTCTGCTATTTTTGGGTGTTTTTTAAATTTGAATCCTGAAAAGTAACAGTTTTGGACATGCTGTACAGTATGAGGTTTTCACCCTACAGCAACGATATTCTGTTTTTGGTGAGTGACACCCACGTGCAGCTAAGTATAACTCAGGCTGCAGAGGTGTGAGGATGCAGAACACACACACACACACGTCCACACACACTCACACACGCTCACACGCGCGTGCGCACGCACGCACACTTATTTATCTGTGACATGTGTGCACCATTCACGCTCGGCCCCAGAGAGCTTATGTTGTTTTTTGTTTTTTTTTCCACTTTGCTGAGTGTCATTCCCTCTGTAGTTGCAATCACGTCGTGGTTTTGTGAAGTCATGCTCGTTTGACTGTGAACGGCGGGCAGGAACGCTCAAACGCAGCCTCTTTGTGCTTAAACGGCTTGATATAAAACCGAATATCCGGCCTATTTCTCTGGCTGCTTTGCAGAAAAACATGCTCTCCTCCTCCTCTCACCCCCTCTTCTACCTCAGTCTCTCTCTCGTGTGTGGACACACACACACACACACACACACACACACACACACACACACACACACACACACACACACACACACACACACACACACACACACACACACACACACACACACACACACACACACACACACACAGCCCCAGAAAAACCCTTCTTTCTTTTGCAGCGGTGGGTAGAAAACAAGATTGTTCCTAATTGACACCACATGTGGGTGAGTGTTCTGTGGGTCGATGCTCACAGCACCCCCCCCTCCTACACACACACACACACACACACACACACACACACACACACACACACACACACAGACACTCCCCCCTTTCCCTCCCTCTACTCCTCGTGCACCCTGCTCTCTCCATCAGCTAATATTGCAGCAGTAATACGTTCTCTCTCTCTCTTTCTCCCTCTCATACCCCTGGTTTGTGGTTGAGGGGAGGCCTCCCGTTAGCGGGGTTCCGTGACGGCCATTTTCCTCAGGCTTAGGGGGGACCCCACTGTGGGGAAGAACTAGTGTGTGTGTGTGTGTGTTTAGGAAATATGCACTGTGTGTGGGGAGAAAGTGTGTGTGTGTGAGAGGGGTGAGCTGGGAGTGGGGGTGACTGAGGGCATGATGGAGTCATGCCAGAGCCAGGAGGTCCAGAGACGGGGCAAGGGGAGCCAGAGAGGGGAAGAGTGGGGAGGGGATGATGGGATGTGGAGGGAGAGGGGGGGCAGCAGCAGCGAAACGCACGTCACACTCACACATTGGGGCTGTCACGTTCATTAAATGTTTACTTGCCGATTAATTGCCGGACAAATATTTGTTATTATTAACGATTTAATTGTGTCTTTGGCATTGATCCTTGGAATGCAAAAATATACTCATGTTTAATTTGTTAAATTGGCTGTTTGGCCTTTAGTCTTAATAAACAAAGTCAGATATGACAAGTAACTTAAATATGCAAAGAAATTACTGACATTTTAAATGATTTAATACTTAAAAAATATATTTTTTCTTTTCTTTTCTTTTTTTAAAAATATTTTTTTGGGGCTTTTCTGCCAGTCAGTAGAGATGGACAGGAAACAGGGAGAGAGAATGGGGAGAGACATGCAGTAAAGATCGTCGGGATCGGTACTCGAACCCGCGATGCACTGCCAGGCTACATTAGAGCCCAAGTGCCCGGACTGCTAGGTCAGCGATCCGGGCCAATTTTTTTAACGAAATAGTGGAACTAGTATAGAAAAGTCAATCGATTGAATAATTGCTAAGAAAATAATCGATATTTGCAGCCCTACACCCCTTCATAACTGTCTCTGTATCACAAGTTTTGTGACTTCTGTGAGCCCGGTGTGTTTGTAGCAAGAGCCGTATTGTGAGTCCTTGCTGCTTTAGTATAAATATTAGGTACTCTTACTATTGATATGGGTCTCTGCTATAGCATATTGTTGCTGTTGGGCAGAAACCTCTTATCTCCATATTTTAACTTTTTGTATTTTTATATATTTTTTTCTCCCTGCCCTAATTGTGGATACTGCTGAAGGCTTAGTTTTTCTTATTTTTGAGCGGTGCAACCGCTTTATGTAAAAAATGTAAGCACCGCTCAATTTACACTAGGAGTGAATTGATCCATGCCGTGACGCCACAACATGGTGTCACTTCGCAGGATGTGCTGTGATTGGCTACCGAGATGCATGATGAAATTAACTTCAAACTTCGCAGGACGTACTGTGATTGGCTAGCGAGACGCATGATGAAATTAATAACTCATAAATCACACCGCTCACTTCACACTGGGTGTGATTTTATTTTTTGTCTCCGCCAGGAGACTATGTTTTCGTTCTCGTCCTTCTGTGTGTCCACCAAGCTAACATTGGTCAAGCTTCACGTGACACGTGACATTATGTTAAAAGGGTGTGCTTTGATTGGCTAGCGAGACGCATGATGAAATAGAGTCCTATAAATAGGTGTGTCACTTCAAAAGATCATTTATATCTTTTGAAGTGAGGTAAGACAGGATTAATCAGGAACAGTACTGGCGGAGACCTGTGCTCCGAGGAGCACATTTTCTAGTCTTATTACTGTTGCCGTTGTTGTAGCACAATACTTTGTGGACCGCACAAAATTGCATTAAGCTTCTTGTACCTAATAAATCCGCATGGATTCTTTTTCTTGATTCTTTCAAATTCCACTAATACCACTACTCCTTCCACTTGTAAACGACTCACTGGCATTCAAGGGTTCATGGGGTGACGGTTGTATTTCAGTTTTGTAACTGCTTTATTTCCGGACAAGGTGACGTTGGAAACGTTTATCGATTTGGGGTGGGGTTGAAGTCCTAGTTTGGACTCCGACTTAGGTCGATGCTACCGCAGACACTTAGCAGACTTACATTCCTTACTTGGTTCAGTAAACCTTTGTCCGTGCGGCAAGGCCGTTCAAAAAGTAATGCAGTCGTATTAACTTTCCTATTTCGGATGCCTGTTACGACTGTTATTAAGAATGCCTTTCATAAATGTTCACTTTTCAGTGAAATCACAATGCAGCTGGCAAGGCAGATGTTTTCCTCACTGTAGCTCATGTTCACAACGCATTGCCAGCCTTGTGGATGATTACCTCATTCAGTCCATTTTTTCTTTCGCCCAGCCTACAGTTAAATATGCACCAAATAGCATTTTGAGTTAAACCTTGTTGGTGCCTTTGTAAATCCAATGCTAGTGCTTTGTTTGAAAAAGAAAGTGCCCCGCGTCCAAAATTATAGGCATTTATAAGTGGGCAGGTAGAAAGGAGGGATGATTGAAAAAAATGTCAAACATTGATGAAACTACACCCTGTGTCTAGCATATAAATTATAAGGCTGTGGTGAGGCTTGGGCCCGAGGAAGAGTTATTTTCACTATGTGGAATGGCAGCCTGCTTTCCAGCCAACTTAGCTGGTTAGTTCCAGCTGTACCTCTCTTCTGTTGGCTGGAGCGCGCTCTCTGAGCACTCCCTAGAGGGTGACACTCTGAATAATATGAATGAGAATTCTGACCGCTCTCTAAAATTTGTGAATGGTCCAGCTCCAATGCCAGGAACCTTGTGTCGACATGTCAATTTTGCGCATGTGGCCATGTTTTCCAAGCGCTTTACATGAAGCCACACACTGGTACAAAGAAATGATTTCCCAATCAGCCAACATCTCAGAATCAAATGTGTCATCCATCTAGGCAACGTAGTGTTAGTTAGTATTGGCCACATTTACAGAGCACAATAATGTTTTCATGGTATTGATTTGGAAATCTGCATCTGTGTAATACAGACAGAAGATACTTCTATGTAAAATGCTTGGTGTTCATTTAACTCGGAGGGTGTATACATGGAACCACATCGGTTCTATTTGTACACCCCCTGAGTTAAATGATCACGGATATGGATTTTACTATGGGAACTTAGGGATTTATATACAAACATATATGCTACTGTGCATGGAGGCACCATCTTTGGTGCCTCAAAGCAAACTGGCTAGCAGCGATGTTACTGTTTTTAGGTTGTTTTTTTCTCCCTTCCCATTCTTTTTTTAATGGCTGTTACCATAACGGTGTTGTGAATTCTTGCAGTTAACATCACAACAGTCTCAGCGAAAGCACAAAATGGTTGTTTAGGTGCACTCCGGCGCATCTAAAAATAGCCGGCGTGTCTAGAAAGCGTGGTTAGAAATATATATTTTTTGCAGGGTGTGGTCATATAAATTTCCACCCAAAGCCCATTCTGCCATGTTTATCTATAGACAATAGCTCACTTCATGTGCCCAGAGGAGAGTGTCATTCTCTCTCTCTCTCTCTCTCTCTCTCTCTCTCTCTCTCTCTCTCTCTCTCTCTCTCTCTCTCTCTCTCTCTCTCTCTCTCTCTCTCTCTTTTCCCCCTTTCTCTCTGTCTCTCTTGCCCCTCTCTCTTTCTGAAGTAGGGGAGCAAGCGATGGGTAAAAACATTGTAGTTGCGGAGAGGAGAGCAGGCATCCAGATGGTCCAATCTGTTGTCATGACACTGGCCGATAGATTTCATGATGAAGTTAGTTATCGTGGCTGTCGGGTGGGAACCTCATTATGTCAAAAAAACATTAGAGAAAGAACCTGTGTTCTAATCGATCAATTGTTGATATTATTTAACCTCTTGTTAAATCAATCCTTTCCAAAAATACCACATATGCAAGCTCACAATGTGGAGCTTGTAGAACGTTGAGCTTGTAGAGCTATTTTTTCTACTTTTGTGTGACACTGTATGACGAAGTATAGGGCATTCCTTTATGGGAGGAAAAAAGTTTAAATTTGGAGTTGCGAGGTTTCTGCCCGACAGCAACGTTATGTATACACAGTAACACAGAGTAAATATTTTAACTGAACCCCCAACATTAAATTATGTTCTTACATAATTTAATGTAAGAACTGGAATATTACATGTAAGGCTGGAATATGAAAGCAGGTCACATGGCTTTAGGGACAATTCCGGGACACAAAACGCGTTGTATTGTTAGTTGTTTGTCCGTTTTCGTTGATAGGGCTCCTGTCTGGCTGTGTGTCACACAGGGAACACAAATTCACATGTACACACATGCTTGTTATACGTGTGAGGACTGTCTGTTTACTTACACTGGTTCCCTCACCCTCACCGCTACATGCCAACTTTAACTCTCACCCCTAACTTTAACCAACCTCTAATTCTAACCCTCACCCCTAAATATAGCCCTTCTCCTAATGAGGTCCAGAAAATGGCACTCACTAGTCACCAATTTTCTGGAGTTTCTATTCTTGTGGTGGCATTTACACCCCTGTGACACACACACACACACACACACACACACACACACACACACACACACACACACACACACACACACACACACACACACACACACACACACACACACACACACACTGGTTTGGTCGCCAGTAACTTATTGTTTTTGTTTGCAGACCCTGGTTGCCAGGTTTCTCCTCGAGAAGTAAATAAGGTGTCAAGGTGTCTGTCGCGGGGGGTGGTTGTTATCGAACCCCCCCCCGCCCCCCCCCCCCCCCCCCCCAGGACCGGCAGCACCAATCGGATTGCTTAACGCCCGAAGCAATTTGTGTCCGACAACCGCAGAGCAAAACAAGATATGGGGTTGGACCAACACGTGTGGAGTAAAGTGGCAGCTTCATTTGGACTGCTCCTTTTCCCGTATTCTCTCCTCTACCCCAACCCCCCTCCCCACCCTGCATCTCAAAAGTGTTCGCGGCCCACCCATCTGACCACGTAACTTGGCTGTGTGCATTTTCAGAGCATATTTATTTGAATGATCAATCAGTCGATTGTGTTCCGGCTCGGATCAACGGGACCAACATAGTATACTTATATTATTATGTATTGGTATCACAATGAAAGCTCACTTTTCAAGGTTTTAAAGACAAAATACCATGACATTTTTTATATATATATAAATATATATATATTTATTTATTTTAATATTATCATTAAAATCTTAGTGTTTTGCCAATTATTTGGGCGCCCACTTTTAGTATCATCACTGCCCACCAGTGGGCCTCGGCCCGCAGGTTGAGAATCACTTCTCTACACCTCCCACAGTTGAGGAGGAGGAGGAGGAGGAGGAGGAGGAGGAGGAGGAGGAGGAGGAGGAGGGGGGGGGGGTTAGAGGGACTGGGTCACAACCATTGGAAGGGTTGTGACACAGCAAAGCTGTGTTTATAAGGAATAGAGAGAGAGAGAGAGAGGCCTTTAGCTGAGGACCACTCTGTCTGTCCGTCCCCTCTGTTTGACTGACACTAGGTGGCAACGTTTCTCTCTCTCTGTCTCTGTCCTTCCATCTCTCTTTCACTCTTTCTCTCTCTCACTCTCTCTGTCTCTCTTTCACTTTCTCTCTCTTTCTCTCTCTCTCACGTCTCACTCTGCAGCAGCACTACTGTAGCATCTATTCATCTCCTATCTGTTATTGCCTCCTTGTTGCTCAACTATAGACCCTCTAGGGTTTGTTGTGTGTGTGTGTGTGTGTGTGGGGGGCTAGGCTGGGAGGGTCGAGAGGGGTGCAGGATATAGGGGGGCTGCTTTCTCCCCCTCTGTCCCTGCTCAGGCCAAAGCAGGAAGACACCCCCCCCCCCCTCTCTCTTTCTCTCTCTCACACTCTCTCGCACCGCACACACACATGCGCGCACATGCACGGCACGCACACTCTTAGTGGAGCCCCAGCTCTCTGGAACTGTAGGTGCTGAATCAGGCGGTTGGGCCGAGGGGGAAATCCTGCTTATCGGTGTGGAATTTTATTATTTTCGACCATTTTGGATCATGACGGCTCCCCTTCCCTTCCTCCCTCTTCCTCCCCTCTTCACCTTGTCACGCGAACACAGGCCGCTGTTGCAGCCTCCCCTCTGTCTGTCTGTCTGTCTGTCTGTCAGTCTGTCTGTCTCTACGCTTCCTTTCACCCCTTCATTAACATGTTGAAGTCCCACCACTTCTTGACGTTGGTCTGCACTTCTCTCGCTCTCCCCCCCTCTGTGTCTTTCTTCCCATATAATGGATCTGTCAGCATTCTAGGCGTATAAATCTTAGGAAGGAAGGACTGGGCTGATACACTGGCTAATTAGTGTGTGCGCGCACATGCACATACACGTGTGTGCGTGTGCGCGCTCGCGTGTGCTAGTGAGTGAGTGTGTGGTTGTGAGTGGCTGCGTGTGTGTGTGGGGAGAGAGTCTTTAATAAAAGGAGCGGCTTTCCTGGCAATGTGGTGATAAGCATCATTGAAAGCCCACCGCCCCATCTCCCTATCTGTCTGTCTCCTGATTTGGAGAATTCAGTCCGAGTACTCGTGTGTGTGTGTGTGTGTGTGTGTGTGTGTGTGTGTGTGTGTTTCATAACAGCTCAGTGGAACATGAATTATACAGAGCTGAGCAGGGTCTTTAAGCATCCGGTTTGGAATCTCACGCAAACCGTTCCCTCCATTTGATTCTCTCTTCTCCTTCTCTTTTCTTCTATTCTTTTTAACCTAATTGATCCTCCCTCCATCTCTCTCTGTTTCTCTCTCTCTCTCTCTCTCTCTCTCTCTCTCTCTCTCTCTCTCTCTCTCTCTCTCTCTGTCTCTCTCTCTGTCTCTGTCTCGCTCCTTTCCCGATCCCTTATGTCTCCTTTCTCCCACATTTCCTCCAGGTCCCCATCGTTTTTAGATAGCCATAGCAACCCTTGTAGACAGACAGACACACACACACACACACACACACACACACACACACACACACACACACACACACACACACACACACACAGTTTGTCTATGTGTGTGTCCACACACATAGACTATGTGTGCACTCGTAACCCCCCCCCCCCCCCCCCCCTTGATTACGACTGACCCCCTGACCTGTAATGACACGGCTGCCACTTTGATCAACCAGTCAGCATGAGGCGCCACCCAGGTTCTCAGCAGGGCTGCCACTGGGCCTGATAAAGCCCTCTGATAGGCCCCTGCCCATGCATTTCCTGTTTTGGTATGCTTCCTAGTTTTCTCTTTTTTCTCCACCAGCTGGTCCTCGCATTCCTTGGAGCCAGGGAGGGGATGGGGCTGGGGCTGGGGCTGGGGGAGGGGGGGGGGGCTGTTTATGTTGCACGTACGTGTAGGGGTGAGCCTGTTTGTTTTTTTGCGTGAGGCTGCGTTTGTGTGTGTGTGTGTGTGTGTGTGTGTATAGGGTAGCCTAGATAGTTGAGGCCTATGGGGGAGGGGTAACACTATTCAGCAGTTGTTTACGTGCGTTTGGCGAGAGAGAGAAATGGGGTACGTAGTGTGTGGGGGTTTTGGAGGGAGGGAGGGAGGGATGGAAGGGATAATGATGGTAGACAGCTGTTTGTGTGTGTGTGTGTGTGTGTGTGTGTGTGTGTTGTATGCGTGTGAGATTGGAGGGGCGTGGGGGGTTGATATAGAGGACAGTTAGGTATGATGGAGGGACTGTGAGGTGTGGAGGATGGGTAGCGTTGTGTCTGCCAGACGTGAAGCATCCTGATGCACTTTGCAGTCAAGTGTTTCTAATATCAATGATGTCGGCACAGCGATCGCTTAAGGCCGGATTCATACATGTCTCTGTCCCATAATGTCCTAAACTGTTACTTTTCAGGATTCAAATTCAAAAACGGCAAAAGTAGCAGTTTGACGAGGTCGAAAGCTTGTAGATCTGCTACTGTTGATACTTTTGTGTGGCGCTGTAGTATATTCATTTACGAAAAAACACAAAAGGTTAGAATATGGAGATAAGAGGTTTCTGCCCGACAGCGACGATATATACAGTATAACTCAGGCTTAACACCTCTGTTGTTGTTGTTGTCGTCGTGGCCCCCCAGCGTCGGAGCAGATGTGTGTGTGTACGTGGTTGTGGCTGGTTGGGTGTTTTTTTTTAAATAGTGACGATATCTTCCTGAGAGCTCTGTTACCAGGGTCCGGCGTCTCCAGTAGCAGACAGGGCGCAGACATGCCCAGACATGTATGCATGCACGGCGCATGCACGCATTCACACACACACACACACACACACACACACACACACACACACACACACACACACACACACACACACACACACACACACACACACGTGCGCACTTGCAAACACTCGCACGTGTTTGCTAGTCTCCGGGTAGAAGTGTGTGTGTATGTAATATTGGGTGCCCTGCCCTGTAGCAGTGCCAGAGGCAGAGAGGTTACCCCTGTTGGAAATGATGCAGAGAGTTCATGTAACTCTCTTCAGAGTTACATATTTTACTGTGATAGACCCTAATGCGTGCATGCGTGTGGCTCTGTAACAAGAGCACACACACACACACACACACACACACACACACACACACACACACACACACACACACACACACACACACACACACACACACACACACACACACACACACACACGGTGTGCCTACTCAAACCAACTTTTGACCTATTTCCTATATAATCCTGAGCTTTCTGGTCATAATAGGTCATATTTCACACAGTGATATTAACTAATGATGACAAATGACACGGCGACTGACAGACTCACAAACACACCCACAAGACACGCACATGCACGCGTGCGCATGCACATGTACGCGTGCGCACGCACGCACGCACGCACACACTCACCCACACACACGCATGTGCGTAAGTACACACACACACGCACGCGCGCGCGCACACACACACACACACACACACACACACACACACACACGCAGTGTTGCTGGCCAACGCTGACCAAGTTATTTGGTTGTTGGCGGGCTGTGGAAGGGATGTCATTGTAATTGAGAGTGTAATTGTTGGAGAGGGAGGGCTGGGGTCATGACCTGAGTGAACCCCACAGCAGGATGCTGCTGGTTAGTGGTCTGCTGCTCTTACTGCCACTTATCTCTGTTTCACACAAACTCTGTGTGCCTCGCGTTCCCTCCACTCTGTATGTCTCTTGTTCCCTCGTCTTTAACTCTGTTTGCCTCTTGTTCCCTCGTTCCTCTTTAATAGGGATGGAGCTCGAAACCCGAGCCCATTACAAACCCGGTTCTGAATTTATCGAGACCAAGGTATCAATAAGCTTGTGGCTTGTTGAGCCTGTTATCCGGGTATAGCGCAGGGTTGCATTGCTCATGGGACGGCCTTGCACGCCGTGCAGGAACCTATTTGACCAGGAGCACGCGCAGGCACATGCATATATTTAAAACAACTTTAAATCCACACCTCAACAAAGTTTACAAAGGCTCCCGACTCACACCAGGCGAATTAACATAGGAATGAGCCTAGATGCATATCAATTGTGTGACCTGTAGTGTAGGTGTTAAGCAACGTGCGCGTCACGTCATTAAAATCCAATTCAGCATTGCAACACTGGTATAGAGGCCCATGACGCCATGTCTAAACGATCAAGACAAGAGGCGATCAAGAAATAAATCTAATCACCCACGCTGGCACAAACATGTCGGTCTAGAGGTGTATTGATACCTGCCAACCAAAGGAAGAGGAATTGCAGTGCAAAAACATTTGGTGCAAGTGATATTTCTTGGTTAAAACAAAGAAAAAAGAATAGAAATAATACATATGCATTTTCTGTTTATAAAGAGCTGAAAAGACGTGGAAATGTTATAGTAATTATTACAGTACTATTCATAATATAAAGCCATTTAACACTTATTGCACATTAATGAATGCTTGTTTTAATGATAGGCAAAAATATGTTAAACTTTTGTCATCTTCATTTAATTTTAGATGGCCAATACAAAAAGATACCGGTTCTGTTCAGATTTTTTCATCTCACGTCTTTACACAAAATAATAGAAGAAGCTCAGTTGTGGGCTCGATAAAAGCCTGGATCGATAAGGTGCTCATTATCCATGAGATTTTACGAGCTCCATCCCTAGTCATAAGTCAGCTGAAGGAGACATCTTTGATTCTTGGATCACCTGGTTGAATTGTTATTTAATTGAATGTTAAACAGATCAGATTAGAGTTTGTCCTCTCTGTGTGAGATCAGCAGTGTGCTTTCATGTCTCTCCCCTGGTAGAAGTACTTTCTCCTCTGTGAACTCCTTCCTCCCCCGTCTGTCTCCTCGTTCTGTCCTATTCCTGGAATGGTTGGACTGAGATGTCTGGACAAGAGGCACACAGGGGCAGAGAATCGTGTGTGTGTGTGTGTGTGTGTGTGTGTGTGTGTGTGTGTGTGTGTGTGTGTGTGTGTGTGTGTGTGTGTGTGTGTGTGTGTGTGTGTGTGTGTGTGTGTGTGTGTGTGTGTGTGTGTGTGTGTGTGTGTGTGTGTGTGTGTGTGTGTGTGTGTGTGTGTGTGTGTGTGTGTGTGTGTGTGCGTGCGTGCGTGCGTGCGTGCGTGCGTGCGGCCCACCCAAGGGCCTGGCAGCAGGAACTGTTTACAATCAGTCGGCATCTCTTCTAGGGTTAGAGCCATATTTCGCCGAACCAATATATCAGCCCCATACTTTCTTAAGCCATATGTATACGTATATATTGTCTTGACGTACAACAAATAGTGAAAATAGCAGATATACAAGCTGACAACACATCATGATGCAATGTTATATTTGAGTGTATTTGTATTTGCTGCCCAAAATACTGGGGATGCCAGGATGATATTTAGTTAAAACAAATCTGCATTCGGCAGGCATGTCAGTTGCAGCTTATTGGTGAATACATTGACTGAAAGATTCCTCATTTAAAAGTATTGATTGACGTTGATTTATAACCATGATTTGACCGATCATTAATTCCAGTGTTTCAATCAATTCCAAATGAACACTATGGATTTCGTAGTAGTGTGTTTTGTGTAGTTATATTCACCTCAACAGACCTCAGTGGAAAGTTTCTGGGTCACACGACGGTCTAAACATGGTTCCAGGAGCTTTTCCACACTGAATAGAGTTCCAGGGGACCTACTGAATCCATGTGTTTTTTGGCACTAACAGAATTAAGTATAGCCCTTTTTAAACATCAATTATTGGGACTTTTCCCTGTGAATAATTGATTTTTAATATGAAATAACAGCCGTCACCTCAACACATAAACACAATGTCATTTTGTCCCACGGAATGGATCCAGATGGCCGAAAATATAACTTACCAATGCTAACAAAACCTTTACAGTGACAGGACAAAGCGGCATGGAGCATAGCTTTAATATAAATCAATTTATCGTCTCTGTCGGGTGGAAACCTCGCACGTCCAACACAGTTACTTTTCAGGATTCAAATTCAAAAATAGCAAAAGTAGCAGATCTGCAAGCTCGAAACACTTTTGATACTTTTGCCGACAATAACGTTATGCTCTGTATACTAAAATAAATCCTAACTGCATGTGAAAAAGGGGGCAATTATCCTAACAGGCTTCTTTTCAATGAATGCTTTCTTATTAAGACATAACCCATGACACGCCTACTTTGATGATGATGAGACAAAGAGACACACACACGGCTCACAGCGGGAGAGACAGTCCGTGCTCGCGTCGCCCTCCTGTTCCCTCGGCTTCAGCAGGTTTTTTTTACTGTTCCACCGCTGCAGCACCACGCGGGCCACCACAGCATGCGCCTCGGCCGCATGGGAGTGCGACCGCATCGTCAACACCTCTCTCCCATCAGTGTAGAGCCCAGAAGAGACGTGACCGCAGTCCCTCTGTTCTTACACCCACCCACATCTGGCTGATCTTTATTGGCTGCTCTCAGGATGTCTCTATCTCCCCCCCTTGCTCCCGGGGCGGAGTGCTCTCCTCCTCCTCGGGGCACACGGACTGAACTTGTCCCTTTGCCTCGTCAGAAAAGCCCAGAGCCGTTGTTTCAGAAAGAAACTGGAGGGTGGCAAAAAAGTGACCAATTAAGCCCAATTCAGAGAAAAACATATAATGGACATAAAATAACCCATCCACAAGCTCACAACGCATCGCATTGCAACACGTTGTGAGCTTGTAGATCGTCTATTATCGCTATAAAAAAGAAATCAAATTGATGTATGGTTACAGACTAGAAAACACGTTACATGTAGATGGACTGGCATTGATTGGGATGCACTCATTGCCGATCTAAAACCAGATTAAGTTGCCAAAAAAAAGTGGAGAAAATGATCCTTGGACTAATTGAATTTGTGGTTAAATGTGAACTTTAGGGGGTGGCAAAGGCCACACAATTCACTCCCGCCTCACAGCAAACAAGTTTACGTTTGCATTTTGGTACCACTTGGAACGGCGTCTTAAGGCTCCCAGCAGGTGGCCGCATCGCGAGTTTCTCCGTGACTGAACATAGTTGAAGTGTGGTCACCCGGGGGTGTAGTCACATTACAGTACACACAGCTCAAGTACAGTACGGCCAGTGTAGCGCGGTTACCCCTCGCAGATGCAAAGTCAAATCCGATTTAACTTCTGAGTGATGATGAGGAGGAAAAAGAAAGGTGATCCTAGGTGCGCACATGAGGGCCTTACAATGTGTTTTTCTTTTCTCTTTATTCTGAATGGAAGTTGCCATTTGAAGGCGCTTACGTTACGATTTTGCGGCGGAACTTTGTCCGAACCCACGAACCCGTCTCGAAAGTAATAAAAATGTCACTCCTCCTGGCTACTGTCATTCTGAGAGGGGATAAGATCTGATTCCAGGAAGACCAATTGCGTTCTGTCCGTTTAGGTTACTGAGAGAAAATAACTCGGTGCAGCAGATGTAAAATAAAACTCAAAACTACAACTACAAAGCCTGCAGTTCAATTACCTCTTGGATGTCAGATTGGCTTCTTTTTTTTGTCCTTGAGGTCAGTAGCGCATTCTTGTAGCCCGCTGGATTGTCATTAACCACAGATGGAGGCAAAAAGCATCCTCACTGTCTGTCACATGTCCATGTCTGGGCCCGATCATGTCCGTCTCTTGGTCTCGGTCCAGTCCAGTCCAGTCTTGCACCGTAAGTGCAGCTCTCGGAGCGGCAGGTTGAATCAGCCTTTTGTGTCCTCAGCTGCCAGCCCATGCACACACCACAATGTTCTATTCATCTCCCGCTCCGTGGAAAAGCGACGTGCGCTGTACTGGCACCTTCCTTGTTTTCATCAAAGGCATTTTAAACACATCAAGCCAGAACAACTATGTCTTTCTCTACTATAATCTGACCTTATGAATAATGGTGATTTCACTTTGCATTTCCAAGCCTGCTGGACACACATTTTTCCAAACAACATTCTTTTGCTGTTCAATATGGAGATTTTTTTCTTTTCTTCCCCCCTCTGTTTTTATTTGAGTGTAGTGGCTGCATGCTCAGACTGTCACAGAGCAGAAAACAAAAAAGGTCACACGTCTTTCTTTGGATCTCTATGTCCATGTCCTCTCAGTCTCTCTCTCTCTCTCTCTCTCTCTCTCTCTCTCTCTCTGTGTGATTTTCCCTCTCTGGTTCTGCAAACAGGATTACTTCTGGGGCTTATAGATGACTCCACTGTTGACTGTCATACGTGTACACACACTTGTGCACGCGCATGCAGACATACACATGCACACCCGATGCACACTCCTTCCTGGAACCGACCGGGGCATCGAATTTGAGCTTAATAAGGAAACACACACATAAACACACAGATGGGGGAAAATGAGAAGGGCTGGTACAGAGTCAATGACAACATTTGCCTTCTCCTCTTGACCCCCCCCCCCCCCCCCTTCTTGCCTGTGTCTTTCTGTGCCCATCGAGAGGGAAACTGTGGGTGTAATGGTTCGTTCATGTGCGTAAGAGGCATATGTTTACATGGCTCAAAGTATGGGGCTTCGTCCCAATATTCCTAGATGCCGGTTCCATTTCATTGAGAGCATGGCGAGGCCGATGCCAAAACGATGGAAACTCGGCCAGTCCTTTAATTTGTCGTTTAGGGTGCAGGCTAGCTAACAGGCAGAGAGCTTCGCGAGGCACTGTATCTTTTTTCTCTTCTTTTTTTTTTTGCCAGACTTTCTCTGTTTTCGTCCTTTTTGTCTGGTCTTCAGTGTTTTCCATAAATCACTCATTTCGCATGTACGCGCCTCTCACGCGCGGACACAGAAATAGAGGCAGACCCGCAGGAAAGTTCATTTTGGCTCACGGCGCAGCATTGAGGCCAAGGGGGAGAGGCTTTGCTCTGCTGCGGCGTGATGTATACATTACAAACGAAAATATGAACGCTCTCTGCCAGCACTCTCTCTGACTGCGGAAATGTGTCCGGCAGACGCAAAGACACAGAAACACACACACACACACACTCACACGGGGTGTGGCCTGCTGCCAACAATAAGAAGACTTGTTTAACATGTCTCAGTGCTTTGTTGATTCCAATCTCTGGGCTTTGTTGTTTTTGTGAATCGCGCTCTCAGAGGCCGGTATTAATCTTCATGCCGTGTTTACGCAAGGTGTCCAGCAACAGTGCCGTATAACTGGGGATTGTCATGCGACAGCATTCACTCTCACTGGCTTGGAGGCTTGTTTGGCTCATCGCTGTAGTCCCCCTGTTACCATGCCGACATGGCAGAGCAGTGCTATCTTCCACCTCCTTCCTCATCTCTTCCTACCCTCATCCTCAATTACCCCCCCCTCATTCCTCTCCACCAGGCCTCCTCCAACCTTCCACTGAATCTTGAATCGAATTTGGGATTTGTGCGTTCCTCAATGGCGAGTGCCGAGCGACACTGAGGTCCTTGGCAGTCTCTGTGGTTTCTAGGTGATTTTCTTGGGTTCTAGCCGCTATCTCGCTGTGCCTGGCCGAGCCGGTTCCCTCTCGACTCGGGTTATGCTCCCGTCTCTGTTCCCGTGTTACCGTGACTCGCTTGCTTAGAGAGCCCTCTGTGGTTTGCGCTGCAGTTGTCACCGCGAGGCAGGGGGAGAAAGCAAGGATTTTTTTTTCTCCCTTCATTTGATTGAAGGTTATGCAGTTTTCATCCCTAGCTGCTCCCTAAAAACTGGTATCAGAGAGTTGAGAGCCAAATGGCCAGGCTTATCGACTAACTAATATTCAGACCTGTGTCCAGTCTGACACTCACAATAGTAGTTTCCCTAATAGTTATGTTTTGGATAGATGCAGCCTGGTGTCTGCTCCTGGCCGGTATTGTGGAGAGAAGTCAGGTTGGACATCTCAGCCTTGATTGTAGCCCACATGCCTAAAGATTGGGTGGCAGGTTGTAAGTTAATACCCCCCAACTCTTGAGCCATGTAAGCTAGCTGCAACCTTGCTGGCCTAGCACTAGAATCCTCAGCAGGGTGTGGCGATACTGTAGTGTAGATGATAGAAAAGTATGTTTGAAGGTATACCATGTAACTTCTCTAGCTTTCTGTTTGTAAACAAGGATTCAAGCTTGCCCCCCCCTCTCTCTGTCCGAGAGAAAGAGAGAGGGGGGAGGGGCTGGGGGAGCTTGCATTCCCATTAACAAATATTCAATTTTGAGTTTGAATTTTCAGTTTGAAATGGAATCCTTTTGGACACACCCCTTGCGCTGTTATTGGCTGGAAGCTCTCAAAAGGTAACGCCCCAATACGTTCCTGTTTACAAAACCAAAACGGTCATGAAGAAAAACCCATCGAGCAGGGCAATCGATTGGTCTCAATCAAAACATGACTATTGTACTGTATGTCTATCTGAGATGATTCAAAGCAGCTATGTTTAGGCTAGCTGTGTGTGTGTGTGTGTGTGTGTGTGTGTGTGTGTGTGTGTGTGTGTGTGTGTGTGTGTGTGTGTGTGTGTGTGTGTGTGTGTGTGTGTGTGTGTGTGTGTGTGTGTGTGTGTGTGTGTGTGTGTGTGTGTGTGTGTGTGCGCGTGTGTGCATGTGTGCGTGCGTGCGTGCGTGCGTGCGTGCGTGTGCGTGTGTGTGTGTGCTGCCAGACGCTGTTAGAGTTCAGTGCTAATTCTGACAGTTTAGCTAGTCTTAAACGTTTCTTTTTTAGTTTTTTCATCGACCTGCGTGTAGTACACTCGGTACAGTAGGTGCTTACTGTTTGGGCGATGTTTGTAGTGGTGAGCGTCGGGCAACTTGCGTGTGAGAGAAAAACTCAGCCACAGGAATTCCTTCCTGGATGCCCAGTGTCCTTCCAAACATTGCTTTCATTAGTTAAAAGCCCCAGCCAATGGCCAGCTGCCATTCCTCCTTGCCCGGTGCCTCGGTTTGGGGCACTCTTGTTTTGTTATTGTTTGTTGTTTATTGATTGATGTTGCCGTGTTTGTGCTTGGTCTCCGGAACGATACTAGTCAGCCCTGTAAACCAAATATGCGCTTTGGACCGCACACACACACACACACACACACACACACACACACACACACACACACACACACACGCACACGCACGCACACGTACACAAACATACACAAACAGTAACATATGCAATACTGCTGCTGTGGTCAGTACAGTATATAGCATTACTGTTTATTATTTTTTGGTGCAGAGAAGCATGTTTTGGTGCAGACGAGGCAATCTCCGATCTGCATCTTAGGGTTTACATAAACTTGATGTTGTCCCCCCTTTGAGAATTGAACCATGCTATGTGGTAATATATGCATGCATGTTTCTCCTGGTATTTTGGGGGTTGGAGACAGACAAAGTAACATTCTCTGCACAGCCAGACCATTCCTTACGCCTACACGCTGACCCCAACCAAAATATTTCACATTTTTAGGCAGTACATTGTATGACATTGTCTTAGTTCAAAAACCCTACATTCAGATCATTTTAGCTGATGTTTGCTGGCCCATCTATGATGCTCTAAAATAATTGCTGGATCAAGCCGGCCCCTTCTTTTTCAGTACTGGGTGAGTGGTAACGGCTGGCAAAACGGAGAATGTCAGTTGGCGAAATCTCACAAGGTGGATTTCACAATTGTGGCGAGGGACATTCTTGCGGCGGTCAAAGCATATTTATGACAAAATTTCAAACAGGCGGATTTACAGTATTTGGAGCGCGTGCACTGGATGTGTTTGTGTGATGTTGTAGCGTGCGGTGAGGAGGGGATGGTGTGAGAAGCTGTGAAGGTATGCTGTCCCAGTTTCTCCCCCCAAAGTGGCTTTAACCCATTAAGACCAGGAACGCATACTGTGTCATTTTCGATTTTTCGGCTATAACCATTATTTTATACTTTGGGATAATCAAAAATATTTTTTTAAATATTTATTTTAAACATTTTGTGCACATCTTACCTAACCCTTTGAATACATATCATCTTTTTGAAACAACATTTTTAACTCAAATCTTTGCTCCTGGAGGTCCCTGGAACAAAATATTGTACAAATGTTCGCTTGACAAAATATATATTCAAAGACTTGCACACACGGCCAAAGAAATCTAAAATGACACAGATGCTTTCCCGGCCTAAATGGATTAAAGTACCTCTGAAATGCACAATTGGTTCTGTGGTCGCATCACACAAATGAGAGACATTCTAACGCAGTTCAGCGTCCCATGTACACATCGGTGGGGGCCATTTGTCAAAGCTGTGCGTGTGTGTGTGTGTGTGTGTGTGTGTGTGTGTGCAGGGTGTGTACATGCATGCATGCACATGCATGCTGCTCGCTCGTGTACAGTGTGGGTGTAATATGTAGGTGCATGCTTACATACGTACAGTAGTGTTTCCCTGTGCCCATGTGCATCCGCATTTTCCGGCAGTCTGGATATATATACCCCCCCGTGAGACAATTATTGCCAATTGATTTCATATTTTGGGGACGATTAATCTGCAATACATATGCGGTAATCGGCACAGCTCTAATGAGCAGTACAGCTGAGTATGTTGTGGGTTGTGCCAGTGAGGAATCGGCCAAATCTTCTCTGCTAATGCCAAAGAGCTTATTATTCTGCTGTTGCTATTGACTCTTAACCCTTTAAGACCGGAACACATCTGTGTTTTTTTGGGCTATTCAAAAATAGCAGCTCCACAAGCTCGTAGTGCTGCACCGAGTGCCACGCTACGACCTTGTAGATCTGCTATTTTTGGAAAATCTTGGAATATTTGGGCAAATCTTTTAATATACTGTATATATTTTTCAAGCGAACATTTGTAACTCAAATCTTTGCTTCTGGAGGTCCCTGGAACTAAATATTTTACAAATGTTGGCTTTAAAACATATATATGTATTCAAAGATTTGCACACATTTTCACGATTTTTCAACAATAGCAGATCTGCAAGCTCATATGAGCTTGTATATCTGCTATTTTTGAATAGCCAAAGAAAACTAAAATGACACAGATAATTTCCCGGTCTAAATGGGTTAAGGTCAAAACAACACTCTTTGGTGTTGTCTGGTAGGATTGGATGAATGACGTCTATCAGTAACAAGGAAGAAACAACATATTTGGCAGTTTTGCAATGTGTTCATTTAACAAACATGGTCAGGAGCGTAGGAGGAGTGTGGAAGAACCATACACAGCCACAACAGTCTGGCTGGCACCTCCTAATCACGCTGGTCACCAGCCTGGTCAGTCACACAGTGGGAGTGCTGCTGTGGGAGTGGGGATGGCATTCCACTCCTCAACCAGGATTTGTCACAAGTCGGCCAACGTTGCTGTGTTGGTCACTCTTAGCACGAACAGCACGCCCAAGCTGATCCCATAAGTGTTCAGTTGGGTTAAGGTCAGGACTGTTGGCAGGCCATTCCACTCTCTCTGCTCCCAAATGCTGGAGGTAGTCTCTGATAAAGCCTTGTTACTGATAGACTTCAATCATCCAATCCACCAAACTACACTAAAGAAGAGCAGAATAAGCTGTTTGGGGCAGAGAAGATTTGTTCCTGCCTTTAAGGGTTCCCACCCAGTTGCGCAAAGAACTCATGACATCATCCGTACTCCATTATATTGTATTTATCGGAAATGCCGAAACGCTAATCAAAAGGACGGGAATCTATTCCTAAGCTGCGATGTAGGCTCTAGATAGATAGATAGATAGATAGATATGAGACAAAGAGGTATAATCAATGCTATGTGTATAATTATGCTTGCACTCTTACGTGTGTGTGTGTGCGTGTGCGTGTGCGCGTGTGCGTGTGTGTGTGTGTGTGTGTGTGTGTGTGTGTGTGTGTGTGTGTGTGTGTGTGTGTGTGTGTGTGTGTGTGTGTGTGTGTGTGTGTGTGTGTGTGTGTGTGTGTGTGTTGTGTTGTGTTGTGTTGTGTTGTGTTGTGTTGTGTGTGTGTGGCAGGCTGATAACAGACTCTATGCTGGGGTCTAGTGATGCATTAGGCACGGCCAGAGATGGGCTGGTTCGGACTAAATAATGGATACCATCTTGTGCTTCTGAATAAATGAAGACCAGAGAAATGGAGAGAGAGAAGAGATATTGAATGTGTGTGTGTGAGAGAGATAGAGAGAGAGAGAGAGGGAGAGAGAGAGAGAGAGTACGAGAAATCGAATGCCAGAGAGGGAGAGAGCGGCGCGTTTGTGTAACTGGAGGAGAGATATAGAGAGGGGGACGGGGGTTGAGGGGGGCAGTGGTGGCCTGAATTCCAAATCATCCTCTTCCTCCTCCTCGCTGCACCGCTGTGGGAAATGGAGAGAGAGAGAGAGAGAGGAAAGGTTTAAAAACAACATGTTGGCTCGTTCACACATGACCTGCAGGAGGCCGCCGGTGAATCCATCCCACTGTGTTTAAAAACAAAATCTAAATCAAATTTAGACAGAGGCACGTCATATCAGAGAACTTCTGTCCAGACAAAGTATGGTTGGTACTGAGGAGTATGTTAACCACATTAACCCCCCAGTGTCACTTATTTTGGGCATGGTAGGCGAAAATGTATATTGTTAATTAATTCATTAATATTAATATTCATTGTGAGCTTGTAGATCGGCAATTTTTGAGCATCTTGGAATAGCCTTAAGTGGTTAATTATTTCTATTCATCACTCCATCTCTCTTCTGTCTGTCTCTGTCCTTGCCCTTTGGGCTCCATCAATCCATACCTCCTTCCCTCCATCCATCCCTCCCTCCCTCCATCCATCCAGGGCCAGGGCCAGACGTTCAGCTTCCCAGACATCTTCCCGGCGAAGGACGCGGAGCTGGAGGAGGGCTCCATGGAGGCCCTGCAGGAGAAGTTCATGGAGGACGAGAAGCAGCGTCAGAAACCCGACCCCACCCGAGGAGGGGTCACCGACTGGTTCGGACTCTGAAATTCAACCCGCTGACCCGAGAGTGGCCGCGCGCGTGCACAGGATGATCTATTGATTTACGGCGTGACTGTGTTGATATCATTTGCAAATTCTGTTTGTGTAAGACATGAGTCTGTGTGTGTGTGTGTGTGTGTGTGTGTGTGTGTGTGAGAGAGCATGGTAAAACACATAAATTAATGTGTGTGTTTGTGTGCGTGCGCACGTGCGGGTGTGTGTGTAGTGTGATTGAGAGACTGGAGATGCATTTGTGTGTGTGTGTGTGTGTGTGTGTGTGTGTGTGTGTGTGTGTGTGTGTGTGTGTGTGTGTGTGTGTGTGAGAGAGAGTGTGAGAGAGGCTGCAGTCCAGTAGTCGGAGCCAGAACAGAACCACAGTAGGAGGAGAGTGGCTCGGGTCCATGTTTGTAGAGACCAGCCCACCGTGCCGAACCTCCATCACCTCAGATGACCCCTCCTCCTCTCCTCCTCTCCTCTCCTCTCCTCTCTCCCCTTCTGCTCCTCCTATTCCGCCACCCAACTCCCTTTACTTGCACTCCTCTTCTTACCTTCTCCGGGCTCCTCTTCCTGCCCTCCTCAATTCCTTCCCTTTTTTCCTTTCCTATACTCGTCTTTGTTACCTCCGCCCCTCCCATCTCTGTTCCTCTCCATCTCTTCATCTTCTTTACCTCTTCCTGCAGATTTCATTCTTCTTCTGCTTATTTCTGCTTCTTCATCACAACCTTCTTCTCCATCACATCTTCCTTCCTCTGCTCCTCCTGTTCCACTGGCACCCCCCCCCCACCCCATCCTCCCCCCTCTCCTGCAGGCTGGTGGATGTTGTTGGTGTGGGATCCCTCGTACCCCCGTTGACACGTAGCCAGTTGGACCGCGCCGCCTCAACAACCCGCAAGCCCCCTTTTCCTCTTTTATGAGTTTGCCTTGGATTAATTGACCACTTTAGGTAAACAACAATTGAGATGTTGTTTCAATAAAGCAACAACGTGGAATTCGCTGGAGCGTTCGGTCCCACTTTTTCTTTTTTTTGGCGGGAGCCAAAGCCTCTCTCTTCGCTCTGAAAACCTCCTCTGAAGAAACTGTATGCGTGCGTGTTTGTGTAACTTATGGGACATGGCAGTGAATTTAGTCACATTTGTAAGTACTGTTTGAGTGAAAAAACAAACAAATAAAAAGCTCACTTGTCAAAGAGTGCTCTGCCTTGCTCACATTTTTTCTCATCACCTCATCTCCCGCGGCCTGCTGCTGCTGCTGCGTTTGGAGAATGCCGGGCACTTCAAAAAAACGCCCCTCAAGCAGCACCGCACGTAACGGTCTGAGTGTGCGCGTGCCAATGTGGTCTGGTAGCTGTTTTGACAAAGTAATGATCTGTGTTTGAGTCGGGCCACTTGAGGACTGTGTGCTCTTACGGTAATAGGGCCCATGTAGGGGGGGGGGGGTTGAAGGAACTTTAACTGGGCTTCACTCAGACCCTCCATTGTGTGCGGAGAGGCCGAGGGTTACAGTAAGTGTCCCCCAGCCGTGACCACTAATGCCGGGCTGCTCCTCCAGCGTCCAGTCGCTGACCTGGCACCAGCCAACACCACTATCACTAAGGAGAGAATGTCAATATTGATCCTGTTGGCCTCGTTGTACTCTGCCTGGAAGCGCTCGCCCCCTGCGTCGCTATAAAACAATTTGATTTAGAACAAAACAAACCTCCCCTTAGCACAGCCTTTCTCTCTCCCTCACTCTCTGTCTCTCTCTGTCTGTCTCACTCTCTCTGTCTCTCTCTCTCTCTCTTGCTGCCTGGCGTGTATTAGTCTCTCCGTGGCTCCTCGGCTCACTTGCTCCTTTTTGGACCTCCAGAGGAACAGCTGCTGTGAACGGAGAGGAGAGGGAGACCAAATTCCTGTCCGCTCTCCTCACCGCCTGAACAGACCCCACATGAAAGTTGGGAAATCTAGCGCCTGGCGTTTGCCAAGCAATAGCCCCCCCACCCCCAACCTCCACCCCCACAAACTCCCTTTCCTCTGCCTTCTCCTCATACCCAATAAAAAAAAGCTGTGAGCATAATGCGTTTCCCCCTGTTCAGTACGTCCCGGCCCGTCTTTTGTTTTCACAGTGTTCTCCCCCTCCGCCTGTCGGAAGACGCTGTCCTGAATGGGGTGACTGGACGATGGGGACCATGGAGGACATTACATCTTGTCCCAAATTAACTCGGATGACAGGACACTCCTCGGGGGGGGGAGTGGATTGAGGGGGGGGGGGGTTCATTGCAGAGTTACGATGATCGATGTGAAGCATTTTAACAAAGGGCTTGTTACAGAGGGGTATAGAGAGGATATGGGGGTAAGACAAGCGCAGGCCGGTGAGAGGCGCTTTGTGCACGCAAGATGAGGAGAAGAAGATGCAAAAGGAAAGGGAGAATTCAGGGGTGGAGAGAGAGAGAGAGAGAGAGCAGATGGAGGTGAAGGCAGTATGTGAGGAGGGTAGCGATCGTGGAGAAGAGATGACGTCGTTGAAGAAAATGCTGAGCTGGATTTAAGAGGAGGCTGCAGGATGAAAGAGCTCCACTCCCACAGTGCACCATCTCTCTCTCGTACAGTGCAGGTCATGTTCTCATCCTTACATGGTTGGTTAATGGAAGGGGGGTTGAATATTTTAAATGGCCCTCCGCTCTCCTCATTTTTTTCTCTCTCTCTCTTACTCACACCCCCCCCCCCCACCCCACCCCTTCCTCTTTCCCCTCGTTCGTCGCTGCATTAGTCGAGTGCACCGCACACATGACCCTGTTTCTGCTACTGCAGTCCATGTTTGGAATCCACACGGTGACATCATGCTTTATTTTTAGGGATCGGCGTAGGATGAGTAGAAACCTGTGAGTAGAAACTGTAGCTTCCCTGATACTGGCACACAACCCCCAGGCTCACAGAGCAGAAAGCAAGACTGCACACACTCAAACGCAGTATAATTTACAATCTAGGCATTTTGCAGATGCTCTTATCCGGTACAGCCATGTTGTATGTGAGCCAGGCAGTGGTGGACACTAACTTAAGTACATTTACATGAATACGGTACTGAATGTACTTTTTTTTTTTTTACTATCCGTACTTGACTTGGTATTTACATTTTTTGGATACTTGAATGTTTTTGGAAACATCGATTTCAATACAGCAATGCATTGATACAGTATTAAAAAAGAAAATGTACTTAAATTGTACTTTTGAACCTTTTAAAGGCAGGTATTCCAACACTCTTAACTCTAGGACAAATATGACAAAGCAACTTTCACTTGTAGTTATATTAATATATTTGACCAGAAGTATCTGTACTTTGTCCACCACTGCAGAAAGCAGACACAATACAGACTGTATATCTGATTGGTTTCATTTATCGCCAGAATAACCTCACAGATGGGATCTATTATAATATAATGAGATAGATAGATAGATCACAGAGTCACACAAAAGTATAAAGAATAGTAGATCTGCAAGCTTGTCAATCTGCTATTTTTGCCATTTTTGAATTCTGAAAAGACATATGAGGTTTCCACCCAAACGGTTATGAATTATCTTAATTTACTATTGTATTACTTAACCAATGCAGAGGCAAATTATATACCCTTAAACATATATTTTTTTAAAAGCAAAAATAGATGATCTACAAGCTCACAATGCGTTGCCATATCGTCTGTCGGGTGGAAACCTCATGTGTCCAAAACTGTTACTTTTCAGGATTCAAATTGAAAAACAGAAAAAGTAGCAGTTCTGCTGCTTTTGTACACTCTAGTATGTATCACATAGGGCATTAATTTACGATAAAACACAAAAAGTTAAAATATGGAGATAAGAGGTTTCTGCCCGACAACAACGATATATAGACGTAATGTATACATGCTCCTTCTGACATCCAAACATCTTTTCGAAAAGGCAGGTGAGATAACTGCATTCTTTTTTTTCTTTTACAGGACATTAGTGTCAAAACTGATGTACTGTTTTTTACAGTACATCAGTAATACGGCAACTTCTAACATTACACTGATGGACATACAGTACAGCACACAGTGTGAGTCACCACTGGAGAAGTGCAGGCCTTTTTTTCCCCTCCTTCTCCATGCCAACATGTTCCCCATTATCATTCTCCATCTCCAACTGAGACCAGTGTCTCAGTGATGGGTCTGAGCCATGGGTAGTGTTGTGAGGGCCGCTAGGAGCCGTTCTGGATTCGTACGAGCAAGGCTGGGAGCCTGGCAGCCAGTGCAGTACGGAGGCGACAGAACACGCCTTGACACTCCAGTCTGCTTGGGTTGGGGCCAGCCATGGAAGCTCCGCGCTCCGCAGACAACCCCACTATTAATAGCTATTAGCAGCGTGGCGAATCTTAAGAAAGAAAGGGCCTGGGCCTCACACACACACACACATAAAAACAATGGTCTTTCTCTGAGGTTTCGCTAAGATGTGCACTCACAAACCCCGCCACACACAAAGGCTAGAATTACACACAAAAAACGTATAGGCAGCGCATACATTTCACACAAATCCATCGCCAACTGTCTGTAAAATTACACACTGCTCGTACAGTTGCACAATTACCAGCCCGAGCAGGCTGTCTTCATGCGAGCGAGCGGGTGCACACACTCCCACACACTCTCACACGCTCTCGCACTAATGTTCACTAAGACAACCGGGGTTGCCTGCTGAGGACTCTGACGGCCTCCGTTGGACCAGCGCCATACTACATTCTTGCTTCCCCAGGTTGCCATTGGTTCATCTGAGCTCAGCCAGTGCACTCTGTCACCCCGCCGTAAGTGTGTTTGTGTGTGTGTGTGTGTTAGTGCGCGTGTGTGTCTGTCTGTTGTAGTGTGTGTGAAACCATGTACTGTACTTAAGAAAAGAAAAACGGTCAACATGTTCCTTTTTTCCAAGAACAGTATCCACACACACACACACACACACACACACACACACACACACACACACACACGTTTGTATTACTATACTTGTGAGGACAATCAACATTTTAGGATGCCAATTTTGTGAATGCCATTTTGATTCTTTTGCCATTTTTAACCGTAAGCCTAAAGCCGAAAAATAGCCCATCTACGAGCTTGTGCTATTTTTCGGTGCACAATACCAGCGCGCAACTTGTATAAATCAGGGATAACTCCAACCCTAACTCCTAACCCTAATCTCTAGATGTGTAATCCCAATCCTAACCCTAACGTGAATTTGAATTTGAATTGTAAATCTACTCTAAAACAACAATTTCTCTTGTGAGAACCAGGAAAATGGTCATCACAATGTTTATTTCTCAAATTCTAGCATACTTGTGGGGACATCTGGCACTCACAAGTATAGTAATACAAACACGCACACACGTGATGGTCATGTTCATGGCTCGTTGTTCTTGTCCGCTATGCTCAGTTCCACTCTCACACATACTGTACTAATACCCTGATGTGGCCCCACGACTTACAGTACACATTCTGTACACACACACACACACACACACACACACACACACACACACACACACACACACACACACACACACACACGTTGGCTGCAGGCCAGGACCAACAACTGAAGGAGGACACTAGAAAATACAGGAGGAGCGGTCCATGTTGGAACACACATTTCCTGCCATAGAAAATGGAGTCTTTGCTCACACGCTTCAGCAGATACAGTAGGTCTGATCTGGTCCCTGAAGACTGAAATTGCCCAGTTGAGGTAGAGGTGAAAGTGAGACGTTCCTGAACTTGGATCATGATTGAAAATATAAATCAAATCAAGGCAAGGCACTTTTGTTGTTAATGGTTTATTACTTATGAATATCGCTATTTCCATTTGGCCAAATGAGGTGTAGACCAGTGGTTATCAAACTTTAAAATTTCAACGAAGGCCTGAGTAGCTGAAACTCGTTTGATTGTCAGAGACTGCTGCTGCGGTAAATAAAAAAAAATCAAAGAAAAATGATGTTGTGAGTGCAGACTTTTCCTATAGACAAATTTCAAGGACCCCCAGCTTGTTATGCGTTTGGCCACAGACCCCATTTGATACAATTTTCTATCTCTGGGACCCCAGCCTATACTGTAAACTCCTAACTCCGAGAGTAAGGGTCCATTTGGTTCCATTTGTACACTCTTGGAGTTACAGACTCGTTACTCCTCAAGGACCCCTGGCGGTCCCTGGACCCCACTTTGAGAGCCACTGTAGACCAGTGGTTCTCAAAGTGGTCCTTGGGGGGGTTCCAAGGGGTCCCCAGCTAAATTTGTAAATACAGCATCACAATCATTTTAACCACTTCATCCATAATTTATACTTTGGCTATTCAAAAATAATGTAATGACATACAAGCACAGAACTTGTAGATCTGTTTTTTTTGTCTTGAAAATGTGTGCAAATCTTATATATATGATATATATAACATGTTCAATGTACATTTACACAGCTAAATCTAACCCACCCATTATTATTTTCATTAGCTGCAACTGTGCTCCTTGCCATGTTTTTACCCTGTTGTAGTTTTTTAACCTTAACTGGAAAACAAACTACAAAATCAGCCTAGGGTTTCATCCCCACTTTAAGTCCGCCATCATACAGAATACTGACAATATCTATTGATGCCGATACAATTTTATTTATTATGTCTATAGATTCCATCTTGAGTACAAAATTGTTAAAAGGATCCCTGGCTAATAAGCCAAATGTGCCTTAATACATACAAAATACGTAAGTATTTTATCTATTTTAGAAATAGTTCATCTTTTACTGAAGGGGGACAACACCCCGTCACAACCTGTGACGGTTGATGATGTCATTTGTCCATGCGAACGAGCGACCATTCGTGCAGAACGAGACGACGCAGGTTGCTTGTTTTTCCATAGACGCCAGGTTCTATGGAAGAAACAAGCAACCTGCGTCATCTCGTTCTGAGCGTACGGTGGCTCGTTCGCGACATTCAGTGCATGTTTGAGTATCATGACACTCAACAATGAGCAGGAGTAGAGAAAAAAGTCAAAAAACTAACTTTGCATCTGTTATATTAGGTGAATTTCAGCTTTCCACGGGCTCCCATTATGCCAACGGAGGGGGTCGTTAGACTGGACGAAGGGGACTCTCTGGGAATAACTCAACGTCCCTTTCAATGTTGGTGAGTGATTAGCGACACATCAAGGATAACACGTAAAATGTGCGGATCTCTTCTTTAATGAAGTTCTATCAACCTCATAGACACATGAAAAACAGAAAAAGTGCAAAACCATGGCACCACCTCTTTAAGGCATACTTGGCTCATTAGCCAGGGATCCTTTCTCTATTCTCACAGGAAAATTGCCGATCTTTGAAAGTCGTCTCTGTCGGGTGGAAATACTTTTCAGGATTCAAATTCAAAAATAGCAAAAGTAGCAGATTGACAAGGTTTCGAGCTTGCAGATCTGCTACCCCTGATGCTTTTGTGTGACGCTATAGTGTGATCAAGTAAGCCGTTAATTTACGAAAAAACACAAGTCGAAATATGGAGATAAGCGGTTTCTGCCCGACAGCAACAAAGTGTTATCATTTACAAGTGTAAGCCCATTTTATTTGTATAGCATTCATTATTCGATTTGATTACAATGGGTGTCACTTTTTTCTCCCCCCACATTCTGGATTACTCATTTATGAATGAAACGCTCCAGTTGCTCCAAAGCATGAGCCGCTGTTTGTTTTCTGGCACAACAAATCAAACACTTTGCAGCGTTTGGACATCTGTTTTCAGTGTTTGTTAACACGCGTCTTGTCCTGGCTCACGTTCCCACAAAGCATCTTAGCAGTAAGGTCACCGCTGGACGCTGGCTTACAGTGGAACACACATGATCTCTAAAATCAACCACTTTCATGCTGGTGGTCCTATTTTAGGCATGGCAATATAGGCAAAAATGTCCTTCTTGTTTTTTTTACATTTAAAAAAACATTTCTTTGCTGATCTATAACCTCACAAGCTCCTTGGAATAGGGCTTAAAGCGGCACTATGTAACCTTTTTAATTAATAAATTAACATTTTGTCCAATCTGTATGGTAGAGTATGTTAATACAATATAACTTATACAATTTATAAGGGGGGTGTACACGAAGATTCAATTTATCCCCTGAGCAAGGAGGCAGGCTCTATTAGCACAATGGTATAAAAAAATCAGCACTTAAGCAGGAAACCGGGTTCAAATCTGGGGTAGAAGAGTTACAGCACTTTAAGTGGCTAGTATGGTTTACACATGGCCCTTGTGTTGATCGGGTACCTTCCCCTAGGGCCTTGGCAATTGACAGAAAATAATAAAAAAAAACGAAATTTAGAACCAATTTCTATTCCTGGGAAGTAAACAATTTGAAAGAAAAAACCTGCCTAACGATGATGTAACCGGTAGGCGTGTTTCTGAAGTGTCCACAGCCCATATGAGCCACAGACGAGTAGAAAAAAACTGCACCATTTTATTATGAGCATTAGTGAGGACCAATTATACGAAGACAGGTTGAAAATGGCCGAAGTCGTCCTTTTAAGCCTGTATTATCCTTGACATACAAAATAGGGAAAAATAGCCGATCTTCAAGCTCACAACATGTCGCATTGCAACACGTGATATTGATCTGAAGTCATATATCTTCCACCGTTTCATACCGTACTCCACATAACTCTGGACGCCATGTTGACCCCGATACCGCTGCACTGTTGACAGCTTGACCCTCGTTCACCGGGTCAACAGCTGAACCCTGTTTGTTCTACTCCAGAGCCCCCTCCCCATCCTATTGTCACTACGTCAATTAAGATCAATTAGAATTCTTGTCAATAGGGTCGACGGCTTTGTTGCTTCAAAGGGACCCTTGCGTGTGTTGTTTTGTTTTTATTGACGAACGCGTGCGTACATACGGAGAGATTTGGTGATGGTAAACAGGGGGAGGGGTGGGGGGGGGGGTATTGTTGTTTCGTTCCTGTATTATTTGTGAGGCTTTACGCACAGCCGTCCGTCTGAGACGGGGGTGGGTGTGTGTGTGTGTGTGTGTGTGTGTGTGTGGGGGGGGGGGGGATTTCCCCTGACACTCCATTACAGCTTATCTGCAGTCAACACAATGCTCTCTACCGGCTGGGTGGTCTCTTGTTTCTCGCCAGCTGCTTCGCACATACATTTGCATTTTAAACAAGCTAATAATAATAATGATACTTAAGAAGAGAAAAACGGAAGGAGGGGAGTCAACTTTGAAATATCTTGAATGTGCGTGCATGTGTGGGTGCGTGCTCTGTGTGGGTGTGTGTGTGTGCGTGCGTGCATGCATGCGTGTGTGCGTGTGTGTGTGTGTGTTTGAGAGAGAACGTGAGAGAAGGGTTGAATGGTTCAAATGAGTTCAATTGTCATAACAGAAATCAACTGGGGCCT
This sequence comes from Gymnoscopelus microlampas, assembly GCF_963454915.1. Lineage (NCBI taxonomy): Eukaryota > Metazoa > Chordata > Actinopteri > Myctophiformes > Myctophidae > Gymnoscopelus > Gymnoscopelus microlampas. The sequence goes on from NC_139943.1 coordinate 29,626,531, forward strand.
GGCCACCCATCTGGTCTACAGAGCATACAGCGCTTGGTCCGGACACACACACACACACACGCACACGCACACACGCACGCACGCACGCACGCACGCACGCACGCACGCACGCACGCACGCACGCACGCACGTACGCACGCACACACACACACACACACACACACTGACTTGTACAGTCAGTGAGGCCCTCACTAGTGGAAACATACTGGCTCAAGGCTCTGCCAAGTCAATAACAGACTGATCCCTGATGCTGAACTTCCAGAAAGTCCCTGTGTCTGAGCTCCATGCATGTACCTGCTCAACCACTCCTGGTGCTGCCCGACAGTGTGGTGTGGTGTGGTGTGGTGTGGTGTGGTGTGGTGTGGTGTGGTGTGCTGCCCGGGCTGTGTGGTGTAGGTGCTCGACTAAGTGGTGCTGCCTGACCGCGTGGTTTGAGGCCTGGCCGGAGTGGCCGCATGCTCCTGCCTAGGGTCGGGCTAATTAACAGAAAATACATCGAAACCGATATTTGTGGCGGCCATGGCGGAATGGATAGAGAGGCCGCCTGGGAAGTGGAAGGTCCCACGTTCGATTCCCCTGCCCCAGCAATGTGTCGAGGTGTCCCTGAGCAAGACACATAAACCTCTAGTTAGTTCTCTCTTATCTTGTGTCCACAACAGAGCTTTCTATTGGGGCTACTGTGCAGCCAAGGTCAAGGTTGGCTGCACAGTAAGCCTCATGGTATTAGGATATGCTGGTGAAATCAGGTGAAAACCAAAATATCTACTGTATATATGATGTAATTTTCTAATGTACAGAGAGACACTGATACACTCTTCCGTGGTGTGTTTTCCAATGCCTGCAACCATTTACCACTTTCAAGCTGGTGGCCCTATTTGTGCATGTCATTATAGGTGATTTTTCAAAAAATGTCAAATATTTCCAAAAAAAATAAATAATTTAACTCATTCACATCTCAAACAATGTTTTGGTGATACTGGCTATTTCCGCATGACACCGTCAAACGAGAAAGTTTAAAATATGCCTTAAGTGTACCAGACCAAGAGTGATTTGTGTATTCATCTTTATCGATTCATCTCACCGGTGTTCGTGACAAACATTAGAAGCGTTAAATTGCCTTGCTTCTCACTCCTCACTTGAACCGAACTGAACGTCTCGGGGGTCGAGGAGCGAAGATGAGGACACACGAGCAGCCTTCCTAGAAGACTTTACACTGAACGCCATTACACAACTCCGCCCCTACATCTGGCAAATTTGAATGACGGGGGTGGGGGGAGGGCTACTGCTTGTGTCAGTGTGAATAACAGTGACGGCGTACAGTACATGCGTCGCTAATCGGAAAATCGAATTACTCTGTGGCCGCTTCACACGACATCTAATTTATTTTAATAATAATTTATTCAAATTTAATTATAATTAATTTGCTCAACATTTGCTGGTTTTCTTGCATCTCTCCATGCTTCCTCGGTTTGGACGGGACCATAAGGCGCGAGGAAAAGATGCAAGTGAGGGGAAACGTGGATGCTACTGCTCATGTCAGTGTGAATGACTGGAACGGCATACATACGTCGCTAATCGGAAAAGGCCGCTGCTGCGGCCGCTCCACATGGCGCTTCAGAGGAAGCGTGTAATTCCTTCCAATAATAATTTATTCTAATTTAATTTGAATTAATTTGCTCAACATTTGCTGGTTTCCTCTCACGTGGTTTCCTTGCATCTCTCCATGCTTCCTCGGTTTGGAGGGGACTATAAGGCGTTGATTGATTCATTGATGTGTAAACAGCACGTGGTAAAAGATCCTGGGGACTTTTTTCCATTGTGGTCCTATGTAATTAATTCATTTTATGTATTCCATTCATGGTTTTACATGATTACATTAATTTACTTTACCTTTTTTCGCTCCTTTTTTTTTTTTTTTTACATGTTCCACAAATGAAAAGGAGCAGGAAGAAGATAAATCATCAACAATAATACACGTCAACAACAACTACAAACACGACGAGATGGGGAAAATTACATTTACCTTCCCTTGTGGTCTCCTGATAGAAGATGCAAGTGAGGAGTGAGGAAACGTGGATGCGACTGCTTGTGTCAGCATGAATAACGGTAACGGCATACACTACATACGTCGCAAATCAGATAAAGGGCGCTTCACACGCCGCTTCAGAGGAAGCGTCTAATTTCTTCCAATAATAATTGATTCTAATGTCATTAGAATTAATTTGCTCAACGTTTCCTCTCACGTGGTTTTTCCTTGCATCTCTCCCATGCTTCCTCGGTTTGGATGGGACTATTAAGGCGCGAGGGTAAAGATGCAAGTGAGGGGAAACGTGGATGCAATTTAGAGAGACTGGGGATGCACCCCAGGAAGAACAAGCGGGGTCTCAGATGACGGGTGAATTCATTTCCTCTGAGTAATGAGATCTTAACGCGCTCTGTACTTGATTCTCCTCTCTGTTCATGAAGCTTCACTTTCAAAACACACTGTCAGAAGTTCACTTTATATACAATATCACTCAGGAAGAACCCTGTGTCTGACCTCCAAATGAGGACACAGCGGGTGTAGTGTTGATGGTTACGTGCGCGCGTGTGTGTGTGTGTGTGTGTGTTTGTGTGTGCGCGATACTGTACATGATAATGGGACATCCTAACAGGGAGATTCCTTAAGGTCTGAGAATGTTGTGGTTTACTGTATAATACAGTACTTACAGATCTGAGATGCTGAATGCATTCATTTGATCCTGGTCATTCATATGTGGGCATGTGGGTGACAATTACCAGGCGGGGGTAGAGTGTGTGTGTGTGTGTGTGTGTGTGTGTGTGTGGGGGGGGGGTGTCTAAAGATCAAGCTGTATGACGAGTATAGTTAGATAGAAACAACCTAATTGAGCTTGCTGTGTGCTGTAAGACGAAGCTTGTCTCAGGTCAGGATGTCCAAAAAACTCACGGGAGACAAATCCTCTCTTACGTCTGGTTTCACCGCCAGGCCCTTAGCTGTGCTCCGCTTACTTCAAGAGGAGCGCACTGTTAGCCGACGCGTAACGACAAATGTTCCTACTGAGACAATGACCATAAGACTTCTCTGGCTTAAAAAAACACCCAGGTTCAATAGGCCAGTGGTTCTCAATCAGGTTTGTTTATGGTTACTAGAACGCCGCCGGCCTGTTTGGGTCGCTCTCTCTGCCCCGCCCTCTCTCCGCCCCCCCCTCTCCTCTCTCAGTCTGTACATCTGCTATTTTCAATCAAATAAAAACAATTGGATTATTGTCTCCGCCAGGCCGAAGGCGTGGCCGAGACTATGTTTTGCCGCCTGAACAGCTAATCTCCAGCACCGTTGGCCTGATCAACGTGAAACTGTGCACACACACTCCCTGGATGCCAGAGCAGAACTTCTGGCCCAATTTTTTCAGATCGGCCTGTTATAGAGACACCAGGAGGCAGATTTTTGCTAAACTAATGTTTTGATATTACTCCTACAGATTTTGTCCAAACATCACACAAATCGGTACACAGTATCTCTATAGTCATGTGATCAAAAGGAATCTGTCCGATTTTTCATATTCCATCCTGATTGGCTAAGATTGGCTTCCAAAGTTTGCAGGAGTGATCTGTTTTGAAAAAAATGCCTCAAATCATGAACACAGTGTGCGATTGCCGCCCACTAGGACCAGGAAAGAAATGCCACCCAGATTTTTTCAACAGTCGGTGTTTTACCTATAACTGCACCGATTGGTGTGAAATATTTCACGCACACTCCCTAGAGGCCAAGGAAAAACCTCTGCCCTGCATTTTTCACATCAGCCATTTATAGCGCCACCAGGAGGCCGACTTTTGAAAAACAAATTTCTTTATATTACTCTTACAGATTTTGTCCAAACATCACTCTATAACTCTATAGTAATGTGATCAAGACGGATCTGTCATTTTCCATCCTGATTGGCTATAAGATTGGCATCTAATGTTTGCAGGAGTTGCTCGTTTTGAACGAAATGCCTCGCGTAACTTTTCACGCACATTCCCACTAGGGCAAGGAAGAAATGCCACCCTTTTCATTGACCTATTGAAGCGCCACCAGCAGGCCGATTTTTGCAACAAAATATTACTCCTACACATAGGCGGTGGGTGAGCTTGACAATTGGGAAGGCTGGGGGTCAGCGCGTGTGCGCAAAAAAGTGTGGTTTCTGGGCAGATTGTGTTAATTTCTTTTTGGTTTTTGGTTACTTTATTTCGGGGTTAGGGTTAGGTTATTTAATTCTTATTTTTGCCTGATTTTGCTGATTTATTATCAAACAATTAACTAAATAATGCTGCGCACATATATCATATATCATTTGCACAATTCCTTAGCCTTCACCCTACCCTAGCCTTCATTACCCGCCGCCTATACTCCTACAGATGTTGTCCAAACATCACGCAAATCAGTACACATTATCTCTACAGTCATGTGATTTTAATATTCCATCCTGATTGGCTAAGATATGCATCTAAAGTTTGCAGGAGTGGTTCACTTTGAACAAAACGCCTCAAATCATGAACGCAGTGTTCGATTGGTGTGAAATGCCGAGGAAGAATTGCCAGCCTTTTCACATTGGCCTATTATAGAGCCATATATATATATATTACTCCTACACATTTTATCCAAACATCACGCAAATTGGTACACATTATGTCCACAGTCATGTGATCAAGACGGATCTGTCCGTTTTTTAATATCCATCCTGATTGGCATCTAAAAGTTTGCAGGAGTGGCTCGTTTTGAACAAAATGTCTCAAATCATGAACGCAGCATCTGTGCAATCACTTCATCAACATTAACCCCTCAACTTCTATACATTCCGCTCACCTCTATAATGACTGAATTACGAACATTCCTGGCCCACAATAACCTACCTGACCTGGCGGAGACCTACGCTCCGAGGAGTACACAAATCTTGTATGGGGTCCCTGGCACAAAATATATTCAGATGGGGCCGTGGCCAAATACATATTGAATTCAATTCAATTCAATTCAATTCAATTCAATTCAATTCAATTCAATTCAATTCAATTCAATTCAATTCAATTCAATTCAATTCCAAGGACATGTAATTATTCCACAAAAAAAACAAGAAAACAAATTCAAAACACAATTGCAAACAGCAAATAGATGATCTACACGCTCACTACACACGTTTTGTCACCTGACACCTTTTGTACATAAAATAGTGCTTTCAGCGGTCAGCACGGCCTGGGTTGACCACTGTGGCATTACTGGCCTGGTTTCGACAAAAGGTACTCGACCGGCGCGACCGTCACTTGACAGTCTGGCGGCGGCTGCAGCGCAGCGGCCCGGGTTCATCAGACGGAGTCCAATCCAATCCGTCTGGCCCAGGTTTTGTCAGACGGGGGACTGAACCGACGTGGCCTTGGCTGGACACAGAGGGCCTCTGGGTGATTAAGGATGTGTTTGTTTCCCAGGCAGCGAGCAGGCGAGGTGGCGGCATGGCCCCCGCTGCACAGCCAAGGACTTGGCGTGGGGGGCGCCAGAGCCAAAACAAACCACTTTGATTGCCTTCCCCGCATATGCCCTTCTGACCTCTGTCTTTTTAAATGCCTTGGCAAAGCGGAGGAAAAAAGGGGTGATGGGAGAGAGAGAGGGAGGAAGAGGTGGTTTAGACACACGGGGAGGAGGGTTTTGTGGGGGGGGGGGGGGGGGGGGGTGTTCAGGGGTTGTGGGTTTGAGGTTTGGGGCTGAGTAGTGGCAGGAGGGTTCACTTGGGTACTTCAACTGAGAGGGGGGGGGGGCTCATGACCCTTCGCCTGATTAAGCTGTGTGTGTGTGTGTGTGTGTGTGTGTGTGTGTGTGTGTGTGTGTGTGTGTGTGTGTGTGTGTGTGTGTGTGTGTGTGTGTGTGTGTGTGTGTGTGTGTGTGTGTTTGTGTGTTTGTGAGAGAGTGAGAGTGTGCGTGCAGGAAAATACGTGCTTATACACATTACATATGCTCCATATGTGTTTGCTTGTTCCCGTCCCTGGCACTAAGCTGGGCATGCATGGGAATGGGGGCTCTCACACACACGCACACACACACACACACACACACACACACACACACACACACACACACACACACACACACACACACACACACACACACACAAACATATGTATACATACGTACGCACGTATGTATATATGTATGTATCTATATACTATATATATATATATATATATATATATATATATATATATATATATATATATATATATATATATATATATATATATATATATATATATATATATATATATATATATATATATATATGCGCACAAGCATATAGTATACAGCTGCTAGCCCCTTTCTAATCAAGAAGCTGCTTTGTAGTGCCTTGCTTTTGTTTCCCATTGTTGAGGACGCAATCAGAAATGTTGATAGTAGGATGAAAAAACTGAGAGCGGAGAGCCTTAAAGAAAGAGAAAAGAAAAGAAAAGAGAAGAAAAGAAAAGAAAAGAAAAAAGAAAAGCTAAACGTACGGGGGAGTGAGAGAAAGGGAGTCTTGTCGTCTGAGAGGTGGTGTGGTTCGGGTTAGGCTGTGGTCGAAGCCTTGAGAGAGGGAGAGGGGGGTGGGGGGGGGGAGCGAGGGAGGCGCAGGGGGCGAGCGAGGCAGCACATACCCGCAGCATTCAAATGGAGCTCCCATTGGGAGGTTTTACGCTTCAAAATGGTTTCCTGTGACGTGGATTGTGTGTTTGATTTGAGCTTTGAGGGGTTTGTGTTATTCTCGGGAGGGGAGAATCTAGCACGCTCTAATTTCCGCACTACCAACAGCCAGAAGAAAGTTGGCGAGCCGAGGCAGGGGGATTGTAAAGACAGATTTTTCTCTCCCTCCTCGTAAGAACCACACTACCCCCCAACCCCCCACCCAACCCCCCCCCGCTTGCCTCTTACTGCCATGTTTTTTCTGCTGAGCCGGCTCCAGGACCCGCTCCGCGTCATGACGAATATTGTTCTTAATAATTCGACCCGCGCTCGAGACTGCGCCGCCCGCTTTGGGTTCCCAGGCTCGCCTGCTCGCCTGCGGGGTTTTTTCTGCCACGATAGACATGCATGATAGGGGGGCGATTACGTAAAAAAGTAAAATCAAGGAAAATAAAGAACCCGCTTGGGATTTATAGCTCATAATAGGCGCATTGCTCGCTTCACAGGTGCTTACCTGCACCGCGTATTCCCAAGCCACTAGACAGATGCGAGCGCGCTGGCGTCAGCGAGCGCGCTACACAAGCCAAGCGGCCGTGCAGGCATGCACGTACGCATGCCATCGCATGGCATGCCTCGGCGCTCTAATTGCGCGCAATGGATGCCGCATGGGCCCCGGTAGGCGCTAGCCTTTTTGCAGAATGCCTGGCTCCCCATGCTCAAGTCTTAGGGGTCAGCCGACGACCATTTGTAACTCTGAGCCTTTTGTAACTCTGAGCCTTTTGTACAAATGAAACCAAATGGACCCGCAAGGGTCCATTTGGTTGCATTTGTACAAAGGCTCAGGGTTAAAAGAACACTGAGGGATTTTTTTTTGCAGTGTATAATAAGACAAGAGGGGAAGGGAACACTCTCAGGCAGTGGGGGGCCACCAGTAAACCGTGACAGCCAGTCATACAAACCATCAGCGAGTCTACCGTGCTGCCAACTACTGTAGTTCTCTGAGCCAAGAAAATGACAAAAATCAACACTGGATGTGTTTGTGTTGGTGGGGGAATATCCATGGAACCTCACACTACTCTCCCGATCAGCACTCTCTCTCTCTCTCTCTCTCTCTGTATCTCTCTCTCTCTCTCTGCCTCTCCCCTTTTTCCCTCTCTCCCTCCGTTCCTCCCATCTTTATTTTCTTACTGTAAATACTACACTGTATATGCCCCCCTTGCTCGTGTAAAAGGACGATTATCGTAACAGTGTCTCCACTGTGCACCGCACATGGAAAAGCTAACTGCTACGGGGGCCAATTTTCTCCGTGGAAGTTATGTAAATAGTTTGGGTGATGGAATGAGCGGGCTTTCCCCAGTATGCGAAGGGCACCGCGGGGTCTGTCGGGGGCTCCACTACCGTATACCAGTGTCCCTAATCCCCAACCTCACCCATCACTATCCCCTTTGTTAGCCCCATGTTAGCCGTGGGAGTCCACTGTGAACGGTGCTTATTAGAGCCGGTTATGCGTCAACGTTAATGACACCTTTACGGTGCGAGGCTGTCAATTAGGTGGCTGGAGGACTGTACCAATGGCATGTCTTTGAGAGACCCCTTTTGTTTTTTACCTGTGCATGTCTGTGTGTGTGGGCATGTCAGTGTGTCCACTCCCCTGCATGTGCGTGTTTATAACTTGGCCCCAATGCTCCGCCGCGCAATTGTGATCAGAGCCAGACCGATGTAGTGTATTGGTTTGGCCGATATGTCGGTCATTATTTGACTTTTCGGACGACATCGGTGTTGGCGATTATGCAGCCGATGTGGCTCAACTTTTTACCTCTTTCAAACTGGTGTCCTTGTCATTATAGGTGAGATTTTTCAAAAATAGCAGATGTGCAAGCTCACAATGTGCCACGACGCATTGGTGAGTTGTAGATTAAACACATTTGCAAATGGCTTACAATTGATTGAACTCTTTTTGACAAAATATCAGAAACATTTGTAATCGGTGGAATAGGACTCTCCAGAATTGAGACCGGACCCAAAAAACAGGCATCGGTCGGGCTTTAATAAAGATAGCCCCCTTACATCTATCACGACGTGTGGGCCCTCGCTTTGCGGTGATAGGCGACACATGAGAGGAAGTGAGCAGAGGAGATGGTTGTCTACTCTACCAGGCAGCGACACAGCTTCACAGCCCCGGGGACAGAACAGACAGAAGGGAACAGTACAGTCTCTGGCTGCCCTCCCGTCCCATCGTTCAGCAAATTGGTTGTTGATTGTCTGCAGACATGGTTTGTCGGTGCTCCCCTGGACCAATAAAGGCTGGCACAGAGCGCAGCTCCAGGGCCCTACAGGTCTTGTTATTGTAACGGGAGTACGCTTTTGGCCCGGGACTCCTGGTCTCGGCACGAAAAACAACAACAACAACAGCATCAACACCAGCAGTGCGACGTCTCGGAAGGCTGGGCCCGAGTCGGAGTCAGCCCCGGGAGGGAGGGAAGTGGGACAGCTGCCGATGCCACGTATACCCAATGCCACGTATCTGTGTAGTACCCATGTGCCGCATCTTCATGAGACCCTTTTTCAAAGAGACCCTGCCTGCCTGCCCCCCCCCCCCCCCCCCCCCCCCCCGCCACACACACACAGACATCTGTGTGCTACATGGGTCCATTTGGTTACATGTTTAATATACACTCTCAGCATTTTACTGTGCAGTAGACCTGTGTGTGCACTAATGCAAATCAGAATAGTTGGTCAAGTAAGATGTGGGGTCAGACCATAGCATTAGCTTTTAATTGAGAGTGCAGCCTCTGCTTAATTCATACTACACCCGCACGGAACTGTAGTATGATTCAGGCATAAATCTAGGCATTCTGTCTCTTTCTGTGATGCACCGTGTTGTGGGCTTGTAGCTTGTAAGCTTGTAGATGCTATTTTCACTATAACACCTACGTCGCACTGCCGATCCGACCAATATGACTGAGTCATAGTGTCGGGGTACCCATTGTACCCATCTGTCTGTGTCGCTTTTGTACCCATGTATGGAGATGCCTGTTTCTGTCTGTCTACCTGTGTCCCTTTTACACCCATATTTGGAAATATCTGTGTCTTTCAGTCCTTGTCGCTTTTATGCCCATATATGGAGATCCCTGATGTCATCATCAGGGATCAGGATGCCCATATACAGTATATTAGAATACCCATATATGGGCATTATGGTTGTATCGGTGGTTCTACTGGATATCCGGATGACTTGACGGCGGACACCGCACTCCTCCGCATACCAAGTTTGAAGTTGGTCGGTCGGGTTCCCATTTATGCACATGACCATATATGGGCAATTGGGCATAGTGGTCGGATCTGCGGCTCTGGACAACTGGATCTCTGTATCTGTCAGTCCCAAGCCCCCAGAACCCAGTGGTTGCATTGAAGCGAAATGGACATGCTGGCCATTCGTAGGTACTGCAGCTTAAACGGACGGGGCCACTGCACAATGTACGAGCGAAAACGGTTTCGACCAATGGGCTTGACTCACGAGCTTGCGCACAAGCTTGCGCACGGGACCGCACACCTCTGTGACGTAAAACGCGTCACTTCTGTGACGCAGAACGTATCACAGTGGCCCCAAATAGGCTACACCCATCACACTTTTTAACCCGGAAGAAGGGGTGAATTCGCTTCATGCGCTGGGTGAGCAACTCAATGCAAGTGGATGGGAGGGGATTTCGGGCGCCCTCTCTATTATTTTTAATAACTCTATGGTCAGTCCTTGTCCCTGTTATGCCCATATATGGACATTGCTGATGTCATCAGTATGTGCCCATATATGGGCATGCCCCCTTTTGTGCCCATGTATGGAGCTGACTGGTTTGTTTGTGGCTGATGCCACGACACATTGAGGTTAGACAACACGCTCCATATCAGGGCGTAGCTGAATTTGGAACTCCTTGGTAATGGCTAAGTCAGAGTGACGAAAGAGGTCTGCCTCCCATTAGCCAATTTTAATATACAGTAGGATTTTAAATGAGGCTTAAGTGCTTAATTCAAAATGTATCGTTCCCCTTCCGAGAAATGTAGTGGAGTCCAAAGTGCAATGTTTGTCTTTGGAATAGTAGTCGAGGGAAAAGTCATCCAAAGTATCCAACATGTATAAATACAGATCAAAATCTGTACTTAAGCACAGCACTCAAGTAAACGTGGTCACCGTCCACCACCTCTGCCCGTCCGTTGGTCCACGCGGCGGAACGCTTCTTCAGGAGACAAACAAGACGGGGGAGGGGGTTCAAAAACAACATCTAATCCTGCGGGACCTTACAGAGCCAGACCACCCAGCGTCATCATCATCACAGTGGCTCCCCCATCTATTTATGATGGAAGGAGAGAATTAATGAAATAAATAAATCAATAAATGAAAACTTTTTGTCCCCCATGTGTCTGGTCCTCTCTCTCTGCCTCCTCCTGCTCTCTGGACGAGACGACAACAACAGATCCATCTCTGCCTTGTTGTGACCATGTTGGCCTGCCCCCCCCACCCACCCACCCCCCGTTCTCTAGTTGTTGTTCCTGTAACACTATATCTGTGTGTGTGTGTGTGTGTGTGTGTGTGTGTGTGTGTGTGTGTGTGTGTGTGTGTGTGTGTGTGTGTGTGTGTGTGTGTGTGTGTGTGTGTGTGTGTGTGTGTGTGTGTGTGTGTGTGTGTGTGTGTGTGCGTGCGTGCGTGCGTGCGTGCGTGCGTGCGTGCGTGCGTGCGTGCGTGTGTGTGTGCCGTGAGTGAGAGAGATCCCTCTTGTTGTGTTCATATGACATCTTGAGAAGGCAGCCCTTGGCCTAGAAAAGGCTATGTCCCAATAAGCCATTAAGACCTGAAGTCCGATTCTACAAATGCCTCCTAAATCATTGGTTCTCAAAGTGGGGTCCGGGGACCCCCAGGGGTCCATTTGGTTCCATTTGTACACTCTCAGAGTTAAATTGACATAGATTTTACAATATAAATTGCGGTCCAAGTGATTGAAATGCCATTAAATGGGGGTCTGTAGCCCTAATGCATGTCAAACTGGTGATCCTTGAAATTAAAATGGTTGAGAATCACTGCTAGAGACGTAAAAAAATCTTCTCTTATGGGGGTCCCTGGCATATCTTTTGAAATGGGGGTCCGCGGGCTAATAAGTGTCAATTTGGGGGTCCTTGACATGAAAAAGTTTGAGAACCACTGTCCTAAATCAGTTCTCACTTCTCACACTTTCGAGATTTTTTCTAAAAATGTTCCAAAACAAATTTGCAGTGCGGCACAAAGCTGTGAGCTTGTATATCTGCTGTTTTTGAATATTCGACGCACAAATCTAAAATGACACAGATGCTTTCCCGGATTGAATGGGATAAGTGACTCATATAAGAGGATTCCATTGTCTCTCTGACCTCCCTCTCTCAATGCCTTTTTTTTGCCATCTTCTTACATAACGGTATACTGTATAGGCGAAAAAGACAATGGGCAGAGGGCTCATATTTCAACGTACTTGTACCAGTACCCCAGCTATTACTGGCACAGTTCCGTGCCCGCAAGGCATGCGGAAGCTGCTGTTTCACCCCTGGGTTATAGATTGTGGATCCCTTTACTGCCAGTGTATACATTCGTAATAAATAAATAGAGAAGAAAATATCCTTGTTATTCCCTTGATTGCCCAGCGATGCAACAATGCTCTGTGGTTACTCTGATGTAAGAGAGGAAACCAGAGAGAGAGACAGAGAGAGAGAGAGAGAGAGAGAGAGAGAGAGAGAGAGAGAGAGAGAGAGATGGGGGGTTACGAAGAGTGGAAGAGAGATAGGAATCTCATTTTTGGGCTGTTCACCCGTTGGAGCATGTACTATATCGTCTCTGTCGGTTGGAAACCTTGTATGTCCAAAACTGTTACTTTTCAGGATTCAAAGTTGCAGATTGACAAGCTCCAAACGTGTCACTTCGCGCTGCGTTTCGAGGTTGCAGATCTGCTACTTTTGATGCTTTTGAGTGACGCTGTAGTGTGATCAAGCAGGGCATTCATTTACGAAAAAAACACAAAAAGTTAGAATATGGAGATAAGAGGTTTCTGCCCCACAGCAACGATATCAAGGAAGGCTCAGTCCTTGCCGCAGCCGGCCCTAGGTTCGAATCTCACCAGAGGACCATTGCTGCATGTCATTCTCTCTCTCTCTCTCTCTCTCTCTCTCTCTCTCTCTCTCTCTCTCTCCCCACTATCTCTCTCTCTCTCTCTCTCTCTCTCTCTCTCTCTCTCTCTCTCTCTCCCCACTATCTCTCTCTCTCTCTCTCTCTCTCTCTCTCTCTCTCTCTCTCTCTCTCTCTCCCCTGCAATTCCTGTCTGTGTACTCACTGTCACTGTCGAATAAAGTTGAAAATTCCCCCCAAAAAAGCCATTTAAAATTAAAAGGTACTATTGCCCCATGCACGTCGACCACGTCTCGTCGAAGATGGATTGCTTTAAAAGAGAAAAGGAGAGAGAGAGAGAGAGAGAGAGAGAGAGAGAGAGAGAGAGAGAGAGAGAGAGAGAGAGAGAGAGAGAGAGAGAGAGAGAGTGAGAGTGAGAGTGAGAGTGAGAGAGAAGTGGGGTGGGGGGGGCGGGGGCTCAGGTGACTCAGCTTTCCCCCTGGTAACAGAGGGGAGCTGTGTGTGTGTGTGTGTGTGTGTGTGTGTGTGTGTGTGTGTGTGTGTGTGTGTGTGTGTGTGTGTGTGCGCGTGTGTGTGTGTGTGTGTGTGTGTGTGTGTGTGTGCGCGTGTGTGTGTGCATGTGTGCTTGTGCTTGCATGCATGCGTGTATGCGTGTGAACCCCCCAGAGTTTTACTAGAACACAGGCTCTCTTAACAGGGAGGGAAAAACAATGTTATAGCAGCTTCCTGTACCACACTACCAACCGGGTCATAATCTTCTGGTCTGGCATCAGGTGAATACACTGTTTTTCTCATTCCCTCCCCTCCTCCTCCCCCTCCTCTTTTCCATGCAGATTTACGCATGGAGCCGCCGGTGTTAAAGAAAACATCAGTCATCGACATTGTTAAAAGGCGCGATTTCCACTTGGTCGTGGAGTGGGACGGGCGTCAGAATAGCAGATGGACAAGCAACGCGCTGCAGGCACGCAATGAATGCCCTTGTACGACATGGGGGCGCACATCGGCCATTATTATACACCAGTGCTTCTCAAACTTTTTCATGTCAAGGACCCCCAAATTGATATGTTATTGCCCACGGACCCCCATCTGAAAATGTTTCGTGCCAGGGACCCCAGAACGTTTTGAGTTAAAAAATGCAAACATAGCAGATGTACAAGCTTGTATATCTGCTATGTTTGAATGGCCAACATATATATGGATAAAGTGGTTAGAATGATTGCTGGGGACCCCCTGGAACACCCCCAAGGACCCCTGGGGGGCCCCGGACCCCACTTTGAGAACCACTGTTATACACTCACTCGCTCCATGTGCAACGCTGCCTGCCACTCAAGCACGCTCTTTGTATGCACAGACATGGTGGCTGCTCTCTCTCTCTCTCTCTCTCGTCCCTCTTTCGCTCTTTATTACTCTCTCTCTCTCTCTCTCTCTGTTTTAAATGCTACTTGTTCTCTTCTGACATGAATCTGGAAGGAAATTCTGAGGCAAAGGGAACGTACTTGCTGTCAGGGCTGGTGTGTGTGTGTGTGTGTGTGTGTGTGTGTGTGTGTGTGTGTGTGTGTGTGTGTGTGTGTGTGTGTGTGTGTGTGTGTGTGTGTGTGTGTGTGTGTGTGTGTGTGTGTGTGTGTGTGTGTGTGTGTGTGTGTGTGTGTGTGTGTGTGTGTGCTTGTGTGTGTGCGTGTGAGGTTTAGGAGCCTTTATTATCTGTCATCAAGAATGACAATTATGCATTTCCAAACGCTCTGTCCAAAAGACTGAGGGGTGTGTGTGTGTGTGTGTGTGTGTGTGTGTGTGTGTGTGCGTGTGCGTGTGCGTGTGTGGGTGCGTGTGCGTGTGTGTGTGTGCGTGTGTGTGCGTGCGTGTGCGTGTAGTGTATATTGTAGAACAGGCTGGCACAGATGGCAGTGGGATGGTGATGCCAGTGTGTGTGTGTGTGTGTGTGTGTGTGTGTGTGTGTGTGTGTGTGTGTGTGTGTGTGTGTGTGTGTGTGTGTGTGTGTGTGTGTGTGTGTGTGTGTTTTCTGATAGAAAAGGAACTGTGTCAGATTGTGCAGTGTGATTGGGGCCAGCGGCGCCCGTGGCCGTGGCAGTAAAAACAAACAGAGGTTCTCCGCTCTGGAAAGGCCCTGGAAAAATCTAATACAGTGTCTATGAAAAATGTCCTACAGCAATGAGGGGAATGAGACCGTGTTGATTTTCCAAGTTCCCTCACACTACCAGGCCAGCAGGGAAATGAATGGACAAAGGCTAAAGTGACATGGATAGAGCGCTAAATGGGACGTACAAACATTTTCATTGTTGAGTAACCCCCCCCCCCCCCCCCAAAATTAACCCTTTAAGACCTGAGACCAATTCTACACAATGTCTTCTAAATAAATAAACAGTTTTCTGAAAATACTTATGTTTCTATATCAATGGTGCTATATATATCAATCTGAAGTATAAAGTTATATATACTTTTAAAGTGGTTAAACCGATACTGTATGAAATCATTTTGCTGGGGACCCCCTCACGGTCCCCGGCGGACCCCACTTCCAGAACCACTGATGTACAGTCAGTATGTACAGTAGAGACAGGATTTATGTCCAGCTGCTGTGTGCATGTGTGCATGTGCATGTGCATGTGTGTGTGCGTGAGTGCGTGCGTGCGTGCGTGTGTGTGTGTGTGCATGCATTTGGCAGCTGGAGCCAGGTGAAATCTAATCTATTTCTGAGATCTCAGCAGCCGTGAGTGGACTGAGGCAGGTCACTAACCTAACCGGCATTCCAACACTCTTGCACACACACACACACACACACACACACACACACACACACACACACACACACACACACACACACACACACACACACACACACACACACACACACGTGCGCGCGAGCGTGCACATGCATGATCTCATGCATTAATGAAAGATACATCAACTCTTACGCCTGATTTATACTTGGCTGCGTGCGCATGGCGTTGTGCGACTGAAATAGCCGATCTACAAGCTTGTAGATCTGCTCTTTTAGGTGCACAACACCCGGCAACAGAGTATAAGTCAGGCCTTATACAGCTTTGGTTCTCAAACTTTTTCATGCCAAGGACTGCCAAATTGATATTGTGTTTGGCCGTGGACCACCATCTGAAAATGTCCTGTGCCAGTCAAAAGTTTCCAACCATTTTCAATGTTTGTCCAAAAATCTCAAAAATAGCAGATGTACAAGCTCGCAGCGCGGCTATTTTTGAATAGCCAACGTATAAATGGATAAAGTGGCTAAAATTATTGTGATGCTACATTAACCACTTCTGCTGGGGACCCCCTGGAATCCCCCCGATGACCCCCTGGGGGGTCCCCGGACCCCACTTTGAGAGCTAATGTTATACAGCACCTCCACCCCCCCACCTAGCCTTGTGTACACGAAAGCGGCTCTGTGCCATGGTGTGTAGCATATCCTTCACATACTGTAGTAACATACTGTATACGTACATCAAGGCTTCCTTTACCAAAGTGCTGTTTATGGCCTCCACTTAGGCGAGCCCCCCCCCCTTCCCCCCCACCCCATCCATGCGTAGTGTACATAAATCCATTGAAGGCAGACATTAAACATTACACAATAACCGCGCTGGACCATTTACCCCGGCCAGATCTACAGCTTGTTGTTTCGAGCGCGGGTATAACGGGATGTAGTGGGTTTGATTAATCATAGATAAACAGCCTAGTTTAATGAATGGATGGCGTGTGTACATTTCCTCTCTGCCATATGCAAAGGATCACACACACGCGCGCGCGCGCACGCACACGCTCGCATACATGCACACGCAAACTGCCTAGTGATTGTTTGGGATTAGATGCTGTCGGGCAGAAACCTTGTATGTCCAAAACGGTTACTTTTGAGGAAATGGAAAAAAAAGAACCTGTGTTCCAATGGATCCAATGTAGTTATTATTTAGTCACAAGCTCCTGTTAATACTTTTCATTGGTTCAATAGCCTATTTATAAAACCCTAACTCAACCACTTTCAACTTTCACTTTCAACTTTCGTGCTGTGAGCTTGTAGATTTGTTTTGCTACTTTTGTGTGACACTATCGTATGAAGAATTAGCGTATTAATTTACGAAAAAACAACAACATAACAAGCTGAAATATGGAGATACAAGGTTTCCACCCGAAAGTGACGATAGGCTATTATGATACAAGTGGCTGGGGGTTGTTTGTGCACTGCCGTGGTTGTGTCAGTTCCGTGTGTGTGTGTGTGTGTGTGTGTGTGTGTGTGTGTGTGTGTGTGTGTGTGTGTGTGTGTGTGTGTGTGTGTGTGTGTGTGTGTGTGTGTGTGTTGTGCGTGCCTGCGTGCGTGCGTGTGCGTGCGTGCGCACGTGCGTGTGTGTGTGTGTGGAGTGACAGGGCCCAGACAGCCCAGGGGGTCGTTTTCCTCCGTCCAGGCAGACAGTCATCATCGGACCCGTCTTATCTCATGTCTGGGGCTTCCACATGAGAGCTGAGCAGGCAGCAAACACATTCTGCAGCCTTGAGTCATGCCGTGTGTGTGTGTGTGTGTGTGTGTGTGTGTGTGTGTGTGTGTGGGAGTGAGAGAGAGAGAACGTGTGGGAGTGAGAGAGAGAGAGTTCTGTTTATGTATTTGTGTATTTATACATGCACGTGTACAGTGTTACTGAAATGCACGTCATATCCATAGCCTTAAGCATGCTGACCTCATCCACGTCCAGCAGGTGCTGAATGACACAGCAACCCGCAAAAACAACCCTGTCACTGCATAACTATGTAGTTAAGATACGCATACGTACCTGCTTTCCAAGGGGTCGTCATTGTTTTCGTTGTTTGTATGCATCCCTATTGAGTTGAGTGCACTTGTAATCTTGTAATACCCAAGAATCAAACCCGGGTCTCCCGCGTGGGAAACCAAACCGTTATACCACTAGGCTAAAAGGGAAGATTTTTGGGCTTCGGTTTGAGCTACTCTGCTATATTTACCCCCTCTTTGACCCGCCTTCGGGAAGCCTGATCCGGGTCACAGCGCCGATGTAACACACAAGAATCGAACCCTGGTCTTCAGAGTGGGAAACCAAACATCTACCGCTATAGGTCAAGAGGGAATCCTTCCTTGGCCAGGGGAGATATTCGACTTTTGGGCTTCAGCTACTCTGCTCCATAGATTATTGGTTCTCAAAGTGGGGTTCGGGGACCCCCAGGGATCCTTGAGGGAGTTTTTTGGGTCCCCAGCTAAATGATATATAGTTAGGAACCAAATTGACCCTTATGGGTCTGTAACGGGTCCATTTGGTTCCATTTATACACTCTCAGAGTTAAATTAACATTGATTTTACAATATAAATTGGGGTCCCAGAAATAGAAATGCCATTAAAAAGGGGTCCGTAGCCTAATGGATGTCAAACGGGGGGTCCTTGAAATTAAAATGGTAGAAAATCACTGCTAGAGACGTAAAAATCTTCTCTTATCGGGGTCCTTGGCATATATCTTTTCAAATGGGGGTCTGCGGGCTAATAAGTGTCAATTTGGGGGTCCTTGACATGAAAAAGTTTGAGAACCACTGCCATGGATATAGCGTTGCATGCATTCTCCTCATTACTGTGTGTGTTGAAGACACTCTCGTGCTGTTGATGGTTTTTGACCTGGTATGGTGGGATGACCTTTCAGTCTGTTGTGCGGTTACGATGTGAGCTAACAGTATGACGCATGTTTTAGTACTTTTTTTTTCACCAGATCCCCTCCCTCCCCATTGAGCAACTGTAGTGGAGCAACATGGACACACTCCCCTGCCAAGCTTCCCACCCATGAACACCGCAAATTGTGTTTGTTGGAAGCTCCTCGCCGGAGCTGGAGGCAACCTCTGTGGTGGCGGGAGAGGGTTTGACCTCCACACCAGCCAGACACTGTTCTGTGTGTTTAGAGTCCCAGGGGGATGGCAGTTGCCACCCTATCCGCCAGCATTGGCAAAATATTGGTAATCGGTGGTCTAGGACTGTTGGAATCAGTATCGAACCCATAAAACTATATGGCATTGGTCGGGCTCTACCATTGACTAATCACTTTGAATGGGAGTGGGTGACTTGACTCGTCTCTCTTACAACATGCTGCAATGTTGTAATTGTTTATTGAGTCATAGTAATTCCAGTAGACTCAGATTAAAACCTCAGCTCCCTAAATTCCGCAAGAGCCACTGATACATGATGTCGTCACTGTCGGCCAGGATCATCATATTTCAACCATACATTTTTTCTGTCTGTGAATTTTATCTGTGAGTATTATAACGAGAGCTTGTGACTAGATAATAACCACATTGGGTCCATTGAATAAGAAAATCCAGTATCCAGCATGCGCTGATGAAGGCTCTTAGCCGAAATGCTTAAGCGTTAACCTAATCTAACCTAACCTAACCTAACCCCTTAATGCTTAACCTAACCCTAAAAAAGTAAATATGTGAGTACTTTGTCCTCATTTGATTTGAAATTTGGGATGCTCTACCTTCCTGGGATTTTTTTAATTTGTGTTTTTGATATGTATATCGGATCCATTGACTAGACTCTGTTATGCCCTGCCTGAGTCTATACGACAAACTGATTTTGTATGGTCTTTTATGTGTGTTTTTATTAAATCACCTTATCTATGCTGCGTCATAATTTGAATCTCTCTTGTTTTACATACATAATTGTTTTCCAATTTTGTGAAGCACTTAACTTCTGTTAAAAAAAGCTAGTATTATTATTATTATTCGTTTCTGTCGTGTGAAAACCTCATATGTCCAAAACTGTTACTTTTCAGGATTCTAATTCAAACTTAAAGTAGCAAATCTACAAGCTCAAAAGGGGTCGCTTCGCGCCGCGTTTCGAGCTTGCATATCTGCTACTTTTGCTACTTTTGTGTGACGCTGTAGTATGATCAAGTAGGGCATTAACATACAAAAAAAAAACCAAAAGTTAGAATATGGAGATAAGAGGTTTCTGCCCGACAGCGACGTATTATTATGAATACTATTGGAACACAGGTATTTCTTTTTCCATTTCCTGAAAAGTAACTGACGTCTGAGCCACCATGGGAGAAACGACATCCATCACCTGGCACGGATGAAGCACTCAGAGGGTGGCTAGAGGTGTGGATGTTGAGAACATAGAGGGGATTTCTGTGATCTGAAGAGCAGCAGGCTCCCGTCCTGATCGTTATCGGCCCCAGAGAGGAACACAAGCTTCCCTCTCGGTAAGTGATCTCATCTCCCTCTATCTCCAACCAGGCCTGTTATTGGGAACAGATTGTCTTATTGATAGCGAAGCGGCCCGTTCCAGCCACTTTGATAAAGAAATACAATAGTGAAGGAGCAGGCGGCCGTGTTACAGGACACTATACTGAGGTCATGGTGGTGGGGTGACGCCATGTACTGTATAGACGTCAGGCCACACACAAAGTCTGACCAGAGAGCTGTCCTCCTTTCCTCTTACTGGACTGTATTACTGTACTGAGTAACTTTCACGGGCGCTTTCCGGCACGTCATGTTTTGATTTAGATTTTAGTTTCTTTCCATTTAAATGTATCGTTCTATCTTTAATGTTGTTTTATTATGTTTTAAATGTATGTGCAAATAAACTAAACTAAACTAAACTGTATCGTTGCAACTGAGAAGAACTTGGCCTATAGAGCACCGAAGTCTGACGTAATTTACGCATCCTACCTGGGTTGCGTTTTTCCCCCTCCATTCTGAATTCCCATAGACGTGTTTAATATTGCGTCAAATAAGAACTGTGTTCCAAAAATAAACAAATGAGCCCGGCGGTTTGACTCATATGGATATGAAGCATCAACTGATGGGCGAGAAAACGATAATGTTACCGCCGCAGAATTAGTTACATTTACTGACTATCGTATCGATACACTGACTATCGTAAACGACACAGAGCCACCTCCCTGACAATATCGCCGGGACAGTTTGTTTATTTTCGGACTGCAATTCTTATATGAGACGATTCTAAGATGACCCAATGTTATTCTCCTTAGAGAAATTACTTCAGCGACCCAGGGGATGAACGAGTGACGTCAGGGACTTCGGTAGTATTGGTACTCTATACGGGCTGGTCTAGTAATACACAGATCACATGATGAAACATGGAGTGCTAGTTTAACTCTGAGAGTGTGAAAATGACCGGTACGTGTCAATTTTCTTCACCCTCAGAGTTAAATGAACACTTACACTTGTAGGATTTTGCCGTGCAGCAGAGGCCAAAAAAAGGCAAGTTGAGAAGTCGACTTAAGCGACTAATGCTGCCCGTTAAATAATGGATAATGAAAAGCGGGGTGGTCATTATGGAGAAATAAACTCCGACAGGGTGATGCAGGAGCCCAACGCAAAGTGGAGGAGGTCTTGAATCACCCTGAAGCGGTTCATTCCTCAATAATGTCCAACTCACTGTTCATTATCTCGCTTTTGACATTGCTACTTAATAAAGAAATCAATAATTTGACACAAAGTACAACAAAAATAATTTTATTGATAAAAAGAAAATCAATTGCTTCCGCTAAAGAAAATAGTTAATTGACTGTGCCACAGGTGTTGTGACGGAACTCAATGCTCTGACAGTAGAATCAGGATGACTTTGACCTTGAAATCCAAATGTTTGAGAACCACTGCTGGTATCCATTGCGCCTCCTCAGACCCCTCCGCTATGGCAGCCGGGCTTTTTCTGTCTGTCTGTGTCTGTGTGTCTGTCTGTGTGTCTGTCTGTGGGTCTGTCTGTCTGTCTGTCTGTCTGTCTGTCTGTCTGTCTGTGTGTGTGTGTGTGTGTGTGTGTGTGTGTGTGTGTGTGTGTGTGTGTGTGTGTGTGTGTGTGTGTGTGTGTGTGTGTGTGTGTGTGTGTGTGTGTGTGTGTGTGTGTGTGTGTGTGTGTGTGTGCGCGTGCATGCGTGTGGGTGTGTGTTGTGGGAGGCCGCAGCAGAGAGAAGCTCAGTGTTTGGGAAGTTGCCATTAAGACACAAAGCAGAGACGTCCGAGGTGGGCTAATGACCTTACATGGATCTGTGTTTGGCACAACTCTCAGAAAACGTAAAATGGAAACACGGATGCACACTCACACACACACACACACACACACACACACACACACACACACACACACACACACACACACACACACACCCTCAAGCAGAGCTTTGACAGGGGTTTATAGTGGAGTTGGGGGGCTCTTGGGGGGGGGGGGGGGTTCTGGTGCTCGCTGTTGGGTCTGGTGTTGGTGTCCTCGTCTTAACTCCACTACAACATGGAGCACCTCTCAATGGGGCTTCATTAATCAAGCAATATAATAACAAATTTCTACAGAGAGCATTTTTAATGTATGCAGTGAAACACATTTCAGCTGCAACGATTCGCAGAAATGAGAGGTTAATAAAAACATTTGGCACATGCTTCATTTGTTAAATAAGTTTTTTGGCCCAGCCTCTCTGTATGGTTCACTATTCTACACACATGGTTTCACTGATAAATGAGGCCCATTAGGAGGAATAGGAGGGGGCCTACTTGACTTTGTATATATTGTCGTGTGTATATATGCATACAAGAGTGAATGTGTTTGTGTGATAGAGGGCAAATGGACAGAACATAGATGGTAAGAGGATCAGCTGTGAATAAAAATGATAATAATAAAAGTCAAGTAAGGATTCGCTAAGATGACTGCCACTATATTATTGACACATTTTCACTGCATGGTACCAGCTGAACTCAGCTTGACTCTACTCCATTTACTTTGTTTTCCACTTTCTAGTCCTGGCTCAACTCAACTTGACTCTACTCGCTTGACTTTGTTTTCCACTGTGTGGTACCTGTTTGATTCAACTCTTCTCGACTCAACTCGCTTGACTTTGTTTTCCACTGTATGGTAGCTGTTTAATTCAATGATTCTCGATTCAAATCGCTTGACTTTGTTTTCCACTGTATGGTAGCTGTTTAATTCAACGATTCTCGATTCAAATCGCTTGACTTTGTTTTCCACTGTGTGGTACCTGTTTGATTCAACTCTTCTCGACTCAACTCGCTTGACTTTGTTTTCCACTGCAGATCGGGCCCCCTCAGCGTACTATCAAACGTACTATTATTATTAACAATAATAACTAGAGGTTCGGGCTGCTTCGCGCCCCTCACATCTAGGCCCGATCAGCTACATCACAGCTACGTTGCACCGGTGATCCAACTGATATGGCCATATATGGAGATGCGCAGTAGGGTGGAGTCCTAGCGACCAAGAACAAAGTTGCTACGGCCAAAGATAAGGTTGCTGCGGCCAAAAAGAAGGAAAGGTGCTGTGGCTACAATGTTAAAATGTAGTTTTTTATATTAATTGTACAATATGTAAGTACATTGAAGGTGGGGAAAGGAGCCTAAATATTAGCCAGAGCACTGATCAACAGTCTGTGGCAAGTTTGGAGGCAAGTGGAGCGATCGTATACGTACTTTTACCCCGGACAAACTTTTGGAGGTCATTTAAATTATAGTGAAGTCATTCCAAAAGTGAAATGTCCGTCCTTGTGAAGGCTGCAACAGTGGATCAATGCTGGCCGTTGAATAGGAGCCGTAACCCTGCGTGTGGGGAGTCTCCAACCCTTCCCTGTTTGGGCTAGTGGTGTTGTCATTGGGACTACTGTAGGTAGGCTCAGTTTTCAATTCTTCTGCTAAACGTAAGGGTACAATACTAGGTTATGTGCGCCAGGGCCCTAGAGGTACTGTAGATAGAATAACAGTGTTATTGTACTCATGGCATAATCTTCAAGAGATCCTGTCTTTGCCTGTGTGTACATGCGCATGTGTCTCTGTGTGCATTTGTTATGTGTTTGCTTCTTTGTATTCGTGTCTGGGGCTGGTGCATTTGTGTGTGTCTGTCTGTTAGCATGTCAGTAAGGCTTGCGAGAGCCTCTGTGCGTGCAAGCCTGGGCTATGTCCTCTCCTACACTATACCCACTGTCTGATTTCCTGTGACTATTAAAAAGGATTTCCCCTTAGAGAGACATCTCTTGGACAGGGGGCGGCTCAGAGGTGACATGAGAGGCCCACCTATGGAGCCAGATGCATCCGCCTTCCCCCCCATCTCATTCCCTGGGCATGCTCTCCAGGATGCCCGGCGCTGACACCAACCTGCCTGTTATTCGGGATGTGATTATGTCTGCTGCCGGTCCATTCGGGTTCGAATATGAGACAGGATGTGTTTTTGTCAGTCCAGAGCTCTTTTTTTTCTCTTTTCCTTTTTCTGCTCTGATGTGTTTTTCAGGAGAGTTTTTTTTTGCTCTTGTTTGACTTTCCAGGAATGTTTTTTTAATAGAGCAAGTGCTATTGTGAGACGGGGTGTTGAGTTTTTGAAAAGGATGTGTTTACTGGTGCTGGCTCGGAGTTGTCACGCAGACAGAGAGCTATAAGCTCGCAGACGCAGCGTCATTGCCAAGACTAAGTATTTGGTGTGTGTGTGTGCTCGAAGCGTTTTGGCATGGCATGGAATTCCCTGTGCAGAGCTGTGTCATAGGTCAACAACAAAGAAATCAAGGACCTAACAGTCACTGAGTTCATACTGCTACTACTACTGGGCACTTAAGCGCTCTATTCCCCACCTGGCTAGATATTGCTCCTCCTGGCAGAGGCGTCAATTTAGAAACAAATAGAGGGTGGCAAAGAAGTCACCACTTAAGCCCTTAAGCCACTCACATCATGACATATTATGAGCTTGTAGATGGGCAGTTTATTTTATGTTTGCCGTAATCTCTGCGAGTGAATGAGTGTGCGTATCTTTACTTCACGTATCTCGCGTATCTCCAAAATAGGGACGGCAGGTTGAAAGTGGCTTATGAATGTATGTTTGCAGGCAAGTCTATAACGTGTGTCACATGTAGATGGACGGTCGGGATTAAGATGCTCTACTCAATCAGGAAAGAAATAAGTGCAGAAAATCTCTGTGAGTGAATGAGTGTGTGTCTTTCCTTCGAGCATCTCAAGAACTGTCCAACCATTCGACTACTTACTGACTGACTGCACTGACTGTACTGACAACGGGTACAACTGAAGGGGCATGTTGAAAATATTTGCTCCCATTCAGGGTTGATGCCGTATTTGGGCATGGCCTGGTGACCTCAGGCTACGATGTGATCTTTATATAACGGATCACAGAGAGGCTGCCACATGCTATGGAGTCTCCAGCAGAGGATGTCACTATGTAGAGGGTGACGCCATCCGATTATGGTGTGGTGACGGCACCTGATGATGATGTATATACTGCAACCGTTAGTCAGGCATTACAGATTTTGTCGGTCATCAAGAGAGTAGTATCTGCGTACCTAATGCACAATCCATTTTTTAAATCCTGTCAAGTCCAGGGATTCCCAGGCTGAATAAGGGCTATCCCTGCTATTTCGATTTCAGCAGCATAGTGCCAGCCTCTCGGCTGGCACGGAAGGGGCCATGGAGGAGAGGCTGGTACGGGCCATGGAAGATAGGCTTGCACTGGCCACCGAGATGCTTGCACATGCCATGGAGGAGAGGATGGCCTCGGTGGAGGAGAGGCTGACACAGGAGAGGAGGCTGACACTGGACAGGCTGGCGCAGGCCATGGAGGAGGAGAGGCTGGCACAGGCCATGAAGGAGAGAAGGCTGGCACAGAATAGGCTGACACAGACCATGGAAGAGGGGAGGCTGGCAGAACTGAGGCTGGTGCAGACCATGGAGGAGAGGAGGCTGGCACAGCAGGGCCTGGCAACTGCCATGGCGGAGAGGATGCTGGCACAAGAGAAGGTGGCACAGTCCATGGTGGAGGAGAGGCTGGCACAGGAGAGACTGAAACAGGCCATGGAGGAGAGGAGGCAGTCACAGGAGAGGCTGTCACAGGAGAGGCTGGTGCATGCCCCGGAGGAGGGGAGGCTGGCACAGGAGAGGCTGGTGCAGGAGAAGGAGAGGCTGGTACAGACAATAGGGGAGAGGCTGGCGGAGGCCATGGAGGAGAGGAGGCTGACACAGCAGAAGCTGGCTCAGGTCACAGAGGAGGGGAGGCTGGCGAAGGAGGAATTGCTGGAGCGGATGAAGCGGGTGGAGCACCTGGTTGAGGCCTTGGATTAGAGTTTGACACATGAGGAAGGAGAGTAGAGGCTGGCACAAGAGGACAGGCTTATACAGGAGCGGCTGGCGCAGGAGAGAGGCTGGTAAAGGAGCCTCATGCTAACCTGGATATTAACCTGGTTGTCAGGTTTGACCATGTAAACTGTTTTTGTGTACAAGTGAACACTCATTTTACTTGTAACCAACCTCCGTGAAGTGGACAACACCCCATGTGGTCATAACATGGATTTGTGCTGGATTTGTACCAATTGCTTCTGTAAATATTCAAATTTTGATAATTCTAATTTTATGATCTTTCCATTCTATTTTCAGTAACTCCAGTCGATCCAAAGTGGTGTCGTTCTTTTGTGTTTGGTTAGTTCTGATTTGTGCCATTGAAAGAAACAAATGTGCTATTTATATTTTTTATATATTATATTTTTTATGTTGAACTTAAATGTTTTACTTTTGCTGCAAAGTAGACTTGTTCTCGTTCATTAGATGCTACTCCCAATTGCCATTGGCAGGTGGAGTTCAGTTTGTAGATATGTACAATACAGTGACATACCATATTGAGAATGTCAGAATAAAAAATGCTATATGGAATTTGCTATTATTGTGTATTTTGCGACTGAAAATTGTCTTTCATAACTGCAGATTCTCGTTGTTTCTTTAATGATCAGAAGGTATTGTCATGAGTGTATCATCTTTTGCCTTTCTGTTCATTAATTACAGTCCATCCTGTCATGTAAGCTTGTGTTGAGGGCCGTCCGCACCAAGCACTATAACTATACTACTATAACTATTAATATTTCTTATTATTGTGGACTGTCATCTACTTGAGTTGAACAGTTGAACAATTTCTACAACAATATAGTATATTGATAGTTACAAGGTTGT
This sequence comes from Gymnoscopelus microlampas, assembly GCF_963454915.1. Taxonomy (NCBI): domain Eukaryota; kingdom Metazoa; phylum Chordata; class Actinopteri; order Myctophiformes; family Myctophidae; genus Gymnoscopelus; species Gymnoscopelus microlampas. Next base: position 29,653,318 of record NC_139943.1, read on the forward strand.
GCTTGGTATGGATGGACCATTACTGTAAACCTTATAAAAGGTCACAATTTAAAATCCTGGATGTTCAGGCCACAATGCGGCCTTCACACCTAGATTAACACCTACATTTTCAGGCCATGGCCTAAAAATCCAGTGTCAATCTTACTACAAAATGTGACAATTTGCACCCGTTAATATTGAAACGTGAAGTGTGTTTATATTAACGAAAGACAATGAAAGCAAAGAGATTTACCTGTACTTATTAGAGAAGTGAATGACCCTTGCTTATCTTAGTTTATAAATTAAAAGATTGATTGGCATGTTTCACTGGAAGAAAAGTAATAGAACCCAAACACTCACATGCACCAATAAATAAATACATAAATACATATAATTGTATTATTATTATTATTTTCATTTTCATTATTATTATTTATTTTTGTATTATTATTATTATTATTTTGTAACAGCACAACATATCCTGTTGAAACAAAGTTACAGCTATCTAACATACAGTAGGTAATAGCAGAGCTACCCTGTTCCATTGACTTGCCTATAGTGTGATGGACTATTTTGTCTTATTTCACTTGGACTGTATTCTAAATTTGTTTGGTACAATTGAATAAACATGATACAATTATAGCCTAGTCTTTCTCTTGTTATTCAGTAATCTCAATTGTGCTTGCTTAACATCTGGGGGCAACATTCAAAAGGGCAATATAGTCTTCAATAGTGTGTTTTTTGAATGCAGGTTATTGGTAAACACTCCCTAAGCAGGCTTCAGGCGGACCCTTTAAAATCCTCAGGTTTCCCCACCCCCCTCGCCCTACACCTGCTGCAAAAAGACAGACAGGTGTTTGATACAAGCTCCATTATATTTCGAAGGAATTAAGGTAAATAGGGAAATAAACACCACATGAAAGTTGAGTAGAGTTGCCAGTGTTGTCGAGGCATGTCACTGTGTGACAGTTGAAAGATAAGTTAATTATCTTCATGGAAAACTGCCTTGGACGTTTTCCATTCCTGCTGAGTTTATTATTCTCCTGGTGAGTTAGCTTGTAGCTAGCTACAGTTTTAGTTTAGTTTAGTCATATGTATTTCGAAATATGTTAATAGAAATAGAAACACAATTTTAGTTAGCTAAACAGTTAGCTGCTTAGCATTAACATGAGCTGAATTATAATGTCACTTTTATAATATATAATATTTTACTTGGTAAAGCAAAAACTAGTCAGGATAAAGCACTGTTGTGTGAGGTGAAGTGATCAATGTTGTTGTATGGAGCTGTGTTTGATTGTAATGTAGCCTATAGCCCTAGAATGGCTGTGATATTACATACATTTCATGTATTCCAAATAAACAGCCATAGATCGGTCCTATCCCCGCAGACTGATCTCGGCGGCGTTTACACTTGAAGCGCTGCGTGTGTACTCACTCAATAATAATTCCTGCGACTTGGAGTCCGATATTGTACTAGTTTCATATCAATTTTAAAGTTCTGGCAGAACAGGTGTGTTTAGTCAAATATCTCCACTTTTCTGCAAGCTGCACACGGACAACATTCTGTGCCCCTGATGGAGCCCGAAATTATTGCTGCACTGAACAAATGATGACTTCCTTTGGGGAGCACAAACGTATGGGGCACACAATTGTGTGATTAATTACCCCACACCAATCAAAACGCACCTGTCAATTGTGTGTTCTAAACACACGTTTTCTGCCAGAACTTTGTACATTTATATGAAACTAGAGGACAATATCTGACTCTAAGTCGCAGCAATTAATTATTGGGTGAGTACACACACGCAGTGCGACCAATTTACACCCCACCGAAATCAGTCTGCTACCCGGGCGGCGCGGGAATAGGACCGATCTATGGCTATGAATTTGGAATACATGAAATGCATGTAAAATCACAGCCATTCAAGGGCTAAGTAGCCTAAAGCACATAAAGGTACTTTGCAGGTATGCTATCTGTGGGAGCCAAGGTTTGAGTATTGTGTTTATTTTATTAATAACTGCTTTATTTTGTGATTTTGTATATTCGTTTAACAGTTCATGTATATTTAAGTATATGATTGTTAAAGTTAAAAAGGTTAAATAAGTTAATCGTTTGTTTAATTCTTGATGATGTTCTTTAGGTTAAAAACAATGCTGTTACTGTAGCTTTAAGAAGAGAGCTTAGGTTGTGTAACTGAGCATTTAATTAACAATTGCTAACACCTGAGTGTGCAGGGCAGTGCTGATTAGTAAGTGAGCAGGGCAGTGCAGTGCAGATTCAGTTGATCTCCAGACAAGGTCAGAGCAACAGTTTTTTTTTACCGTAGTACCTTTTTGAGTTTAAAGACTTTTAGATCACTTCTGTAACAGGTAACACATTTTTTTTGAATAAATATTTTTGTGATTCTTTTTACATCGGAGTCCTGTGAAGTTTTTCTGCTCAACTGAATATACACAAGTATAGAAAAGGTGCCGCTGAGCTTCAACCACTGTTGTTGAATGAATGAATGAATTTACACAACACCAGTTATTTCATCCATGTCCAAAGACATTATACTTCACAATTAACACTTTTAAAGTGTCCTCACATTAGCACATTTCCCACAATAATAATAATTCACAATAACAATTAAAATACCCCATTTTACTCAAACCCACAGTTGGTATGGTACAGCAGGTATGGACTGAGCATGCTCACTACAAACAGACAGGCACTATAAAAGGCTGCCTGCAGCTACACTCGGGTCCTTCGTCACTGCCCAGAACCAGGAATCACTGTGGTAAGAGAAAGAAAAAACAGTCAAACATTTGCCAAAAGAACATTCCCTGCAACTTGAAAATAAAGATTTTTTTTACCCTTTAACCCTGTGAAATCATTGAAGTCATAAGTGAAAACAATACAATAATACAGGAAACATACTAAAAGCTGTTAAATGGAGTTTAGTGTGTGCACCCACCAAACTATCCTGTATGCATGCTACCTGGCTATTGTGTATATGGTGTATTGTGTAGTGTTGATGTGGTTATGAAGTGTCAGTGGCAGGGTGAACTGCCACAGGAGTCCTGTGAAGTTTTTCTGCTCAACTGAATATAGGCTACACAAGTATAGAAAAGGTGCCGCTGAGCTTCAACCACTGTTGTTGAATGAATGAATGAAAAAGGCCAGATTTGGAACTGAAATGAACAGACCTGAAGGTGCTGTGTACATGGGTGGGTCGTATATACTTTAAATAAATAAATACACAGTGGTTTGCTGGGGTGTCACAGCACCACATATCCTTGTATGAAACCCCATACTTAACTGTATCAATTATTGTTTAATTGAAAGTGATATCGGAGCAAGTGTTACAACCCGAATAGCACATCTAGATTTCTATTTTTCTCAATTTATTTCAAGGCATACGCATTGCCTGGTCAGATTTCTAGGTGTAGATCTTTTATAATGTGTGCATGTTTAAAAATGCCCATGGATAGATGGGACCTACTACATTTAATATGTGTAGGGAAGAGAAACATGTTTACTATTACACTATTTATTTGATGAAATGAAAGCATGAATGACTTTTTCAAGGTATGCAAATGATGACAAAAAGGTCTCTGTTTTTAGCAATGTTTGTGAGCTGGAAGAAGCATGATTTTACAATCCTTGTCACTTGACCATTGAAGGACAAGTCATATAGGACCTATGTATCTACTTGATGTCTGTTAATATAACAAACATACATACTGTGTATTATGTATACTGGCTGTGTATGTTGTGTTGTGGCTCATTTTCATTCTTTCTTTCTTTCTTTCTTTCTTTCTTTCTTTCTTTCTTTCTGACGCTCAAGGCTTATTATGGTGTCACTCCCAACATACTCCGGACCATAAGAGCCATGTACACATGGTACAAGACAAGAGCCAAGGTGATGACCGCAGACGCAGACATCAACAGTGAGGAGATTGATATCCTGGCAGGGGGACACCCTCGCTTGCATGGAGCGCTCTGAATGCCATGACCAGAGTGTGGAAGTCCAACCACTATTATCCACCATAATCAGGCTCAGCTTCTTCTTCTCAGCGTCTGCAGAGTCTGTTCTCCTGTACGGCTGTGAACGCTGGACCCTGAAGCCTGCTGTTCAGAAGTATAGGGCTGTCACGATTATGACATTTTACATGACGATTAATTGTCACACAAATAATTGCGATTAACGATTTAATTGTGTTTTTTAACATTGAACTTGGCTTTTAGGCTTTGAAGTTGCACAAATAAACAAAGAAATGACTGACATATTAAATGACTTTATACTTAAAAAAAAATTAACAGTGGAAATAGCCGATCTTCAAGTTGCGACGCGTTGTGAGCTTGTAGATCTGCTCTTTCCACTATTTAAAAAAAATGTTTGAAAATGTTCTCAAATAATTGCGATTAGGCGATTTTGTAATAATTGTGACAGGCCTATACAGAAGTGCTACACCAGAATGCTATATGTGGTACTAGAAATCAGCCAGGATGAACACGTTACCAACAAGCATCTGTATGGGGGGGGTGAGAAGATGGCAGCCGGGAGAATGAGGCTGGCCGGTGCCATTGACGCCCGGGATCTCCCAGCAGGGGGAGGAAAGTACCTGCGAGCTCGCCAGATGTATGGAGGATTGAGATGTAAAGCAGCGTTGAAACTATAGCCAGATGTGTGGAGGATGGAGATGACTGGAGACACGGCTGGAGGGCTCATCCGAGGATGAACTACAGATTGTGGGGCCTCTATCTCTATTAATGGGTTCCAAAGTTTGACCCCTGGCCATCGCTTACACAACTGATGAAAGTCAAGTAGAAGACGGCTCCAGGTAGGAACCAATGTGTGAAGCTGCTATTTCCTTTCAAGTTCAAGCTAGAGGTTTTTTGATTCCACATTCTGTCGCCTCTTTTCTGTATTTACATCTCATAAAAATAACTAGAAAATGTGCTCCACGGAGCACAAGTCTCCGCCAGCAGACTTGTGTTCTTCCAGAGAATGTAGCAATCTTTGCTGTGTCATGTTGTCAGCATTTGTGGCTCGTCTTTGTTTTTTGTCATTTAGGGATTCAAGTGGTCTTTGTCTCTGTTTCTTAGCTTTGGCTTTCTGCTGTCGGCATTGCGCCTTTGCTTCTTCATGAGGTTTCAGACGATAATTTCCTGCTTCTTCAGTTTGCGTAATGAGAGTTAGTTGCATTGTGTGATCTCAGACCGCAGCGTTCCGAAGTGATTCACCTATTTATAGGTATGTATTTCGTCATGCGTCTCGCTAGCCAATCAAAGCACACCGTTTCAACATATTGTCACGTGTCACGTGAAGCTTGACCAATGTTAGCTTGGCTAGGGGGGGGGACACAACGAAAATCAAACGAAAACATACTCAGGTTTCCCCACCCCCCTCGCCCTACACCTGCTGCAAAAAGACAAAGTGTTTGATAAGCTCCATCATATTTGGAAGGAATTAAGGTAAATAGGGAAATAAACACCACATGAAAGTTGAGTAGAGTTGCCAGTGTTGTCGAGGCCTTCGGCCTGGCGGAGACAACAAATACACTTTCTTGCTCTTTATATAGTGGTTCTCAAAGTGGGGTCCGGGCACCCCCAGGGGTCCTTCAGGGGGTTCCAGGTAGTCCCCAGAAAAATGAGAAACAGTTTAAACACTTGCCCTATACAGCCATATACAGTAGCTGAGCTTGTAGATCAGCTATTATCGAAAAATGTTCACAAATATGACATGTTGACAGATCGTCTCTTTTGAGGGTCCCTGGCGCAAAAATACTTTTCAAACAGGGGTTCGCTGGCCAAACATATCAATTTGGGGGTCCTTGACATGACAGTGTCTGACAACCACTGCATAATGTGTAGCACATCTGTGTTGTGCGTAATCCACTGGGGAGCAACAGGCGTCATTCGTTACATCTGTTATATGGTCGTTATGACTTTGACCCTTGCACTCCTTAATATTCCTGGCACGTAATGTTTGCAATCGAGGAACTTAAGCCTAATCTTCTCTTGTGCCCATTGTAAATCACTGTGGATAAGAGGGCCAGCATATAAACGTAAATAAAAGCTGAGGTGCAAAGACACTCTTTGCATCTTAACAAATTATTTTTGCACCTTCATGTCTAATATCGTGTACAGTATTGCTGCTATGTTGATGCACCTCATGTCTAACCTCATGCTGTACCGGATGGATATGCTATGAGTATAGTATAGATATATTTTGCTGTCTGGAAAAAATAAAGACGATGGAGCTCGCACAAAAACAAATTTCACCCATTTGAAGGTTCAAGGTTGTGCTTTATTGTTATCTTGTGTCCAGGCTTATTTTTGTTCGGCTTCCTTCAGACAATGCAGCAGCATAGGTAATAATAATAGCAATAATAATAATAAAACCATGAAAAGAATTAAAAAAGAAAGACAGAGAGTGCAAAAAAGTGGGGGAAAAAAGAGAACATCAGCGTATGTACACGTGCATATGATCTTGGTATATTATATACCCAACAGCATGTTTTCAGTAGCTGCCACCCAACTTTATGTAACAACTTGATTTTTTTGCACCTGTAAACCTGTGGTGTAACAATAAAGCTGATTCTGATATTGTTTTTTACGACTCAATTGCGGCGGAACCGATAGGCGGATGTGCGTGCCTGGCAGAGACAAGCGTTTGATCTAAATCAGTCCCAGTCACCCACTCTGCACTCTGAGGTGTAGACCTTGACACCCAAATAATGAACAGCCTCTGTTTCTCACACACACACACACACACACACACACACACACACACACACACACACACACACACACATAAATCATACATCATACCCAGAAGGGGACGCCCTCAGGAAAAAAAACAACTGCCCTCCTCTCCACCGGCCGGCCCAGCGGCCCTCCACCCGTCCGTCCGTTGCCGTCTAGGGCAGTGTGACTGGAGGGGGGGCATGAAGGGGCGTCCGTCCCATCCCAGGGCTGTTTTTACAGGAACCACATGTTTTTTAGGGATGACTGGTATCTTTTGCTGAGTATCTGTTAACATACGACTCGTGTTCCCAAGTACACTGATCATAACGTCTCTGTTCGGCAGAAACCTGTTTTTTCCCCCGTAAATTAACGCCCTACTTGATCATACTATAGAGTCACACAAAAGCATAAAAATGTATATATTCCATATTCCAAATATTTCACTTTTCTTTCCAAAAGATCTGTTTTGGTTGAAAATAGCAGATGCATGGGTTTAAAGTCGTTCAATTGATTTTGATGCCATATTAACCACTTGGCGCCCAGCATCCGTATTGTGGGGAAAGCTTTCGCAGAACATAGCAGATCGGCAAGTTGTTAGCTATTGTCGGCAAAAGCTTTGTGAGCTATGTTCAGCGAAAGCACAATAACAGAAAAAAAGAAAAGACCCTAGTGTAGAGCCCTGAGGGACTCCGGTCAACCATGTAGGGTTTAAGTGGTTAAGTCGTTTTGCTGGGGACCCCCCTGTGTGTGTGTGCGTGTGTGTGTGTGTGTGTGTGTGTGTGTGTGTGTGTGTGTGTGTGTGTGTGTGATCATGCGACCCATATAGTCGCTTCTTTTGGGCTGCTTCTTTTTATGTCTGCTTGTTTCTCTCACATAATCTGGCAACACTGACAGTGGCCACCACTGGCCTATACATCAGGACCCGGTGACTTAAACTTTCCCCCCGATAACCCCCCCCCCCCCAACTTGTTTTTCACTGGGAGCGCTCATGGAATCCCAGTCCTTTTAGTTCTTCCTCTCTGTGCCGTGCTTTACGGACGTTTAAGCTGTAGATGTAAGCCTTTCCCTTTGATGGAAGTTCCCAATAACCCATAAATACTTTCATGGGACCTCATAAGCCATGTGTTACGAGGGGACCTTTACGCAACAATGCGCGTGTGTGCGTGCGTAGGTGTGTGTGCGTGAGTCTGTGTGTGTGTGTGTGTGTGTGTGTGTGTGTGTGAGAGAGTGTGTGCACTTGTGTTACTATACCTGTGAGGGCCAAATGTCCCCACAAGTAGGCCTACTGTATATTGTGGGGACTTTTGAAGTTTAGGAGTTAGACTTATGCCTCTGACCTGGTGTCGCGCACCCTACAAATAGCAGATCTACAAGCTCACAACGCGTTGCACATATTCTGAGCTTGCAGATCTGCTATTTTAGACTTTGTTCTTTTTTTTGCCATTCTAAAATGGCAAAATAAATGAATAAATATGGCATTCTTAAAATCCTTGTCCTAAAATGCCAATGTCCTCACAAGTATATAAATGTGTGTGTGTGTGTGTGTGTGTGTGTGTGTACTGTATTAACTGGACATACAGCTGGAAAGCTGCTGCCTCTTGTTTTTATGGTGCTTTCTTTCCCATGTTTTAATATGGCTTTAAAAAAATATATGTTCAGAGGGAAATTTCGCACACCGGTCATGTAAACTTGCGTCACAACAATGAGAAATGGGTTTAAAAGTAGTTGTGTACAGTTGTTAAACCATAGTTTTACCACAACACTTAAGTGGATACAAGAATTATTAGGAAAAACAATCCAGCTCTCATTTGATTTGATCAAACGATAACTTGTCTTTTAATGTTAGACTCCCACTACATGTACAGTACACCGTAAAAATCCTCAGTGTTCGTTTATCCTTTTGTAACCCAGAGAGTGTACAAATGTAACCAAATGGACCCTTATGGGTCAACTGATGATTTTACTGTATAGGCGTTCGTTTGGTTTTATTGATGAGGAGGGAAAAAAATGCCAACTTAATCACTTAAGCCCTTAACAACTTAAACTCCAGAATCCATATTCAAAAGGGAAAACTTTTTGCAGAAAATAACAGATCGGCAAACTCACAACGCGTTGCAACTAGGGATGCATCCGTCACATATCGGTATTTGCCGTCATCGGTCAATATAATAAAAAAATGTAAAGTTAAAGTTGGTTAAAGTTACAGGAATTTTTACTCTATGGTGTTTGTGATATGAAATGTAAGCTGACCATAATCACAGTAAACATGATCATGTCATATTCAAGGGCTTTTTTAAACAAACTCCAGTCACTTTCAGTTCAGCACAGCTGAGGTGTGTGTGTCACTGTCCAGCCGACGCTCGTTGACACTCGTTAATGTTTCTTGCATCAAGGACATTATATTGTGTTTCTGCAGATTCTGAACAGTTATTTCTTATAATGAAGATGGATTAGTTTCCCTGGCACAAAAGGGGGAAATAACACCAAAAACAAAATAAACAAATATCGGTATCTGTAACATTTGTGCAAATATTTGAATATTTATATATATATTTAAAGGGAACATTTTTGACTCAAATCTTTGCTCCTGGGGGGGTCCGCGACCAAATACATATCATTTTGGGGGTCCTTGACATGAAAAAAAAATTGAGAACCACTGATATTATAGCAACATACAGTACGGTTTTCAGAAAACTGTTAGGATTTAGAAGACATTTGTAGATGCATTCCCGGATTGAATGGGTTAAAAGAAGTCGGCCCATGTGTTTTTCCCAGCAGCGACACAGAGCTGGGTCTTTAAAGTGAAGTGTGTCTGCATTGACCTCTTTGGCTCGCATGTCTGCGCTGCTTGTTGCCCCTGGACGGGGGCCAGTGTGTTTTCCCGGGGCTATAACGTGCGTCTCCTATTTACCCCAGATAGGGCTGTTCGTTCCCCGCCGCTGCGGTTATCTGACTGGCGTAGGAGGAGGAGGAGGTACTATAGCCTCATGACCTCCCCGCCAACCCCGGCCCGTATCACTCCGTACCCCCGCCAGGTCTTTTCCCCCCTGAGGCCCCCCCCCTCCCTCCCTCCCTCCCCCCCCCCCCAATACACACCACACCGCACCGCTCTGCATGCAGCCTCCTCGGGGGGGGGGGGGGGGGGGGGGATTCTGGGGGCTCCCTCTCCCCCCCAACTAGGCACACTGGCGGGCTACTGTTGGTGGATACCGTATCTATGGATGGCAGGCCCTGGAAAACATGTCTGAGAGAGACGGATGAGGAGAGGATGACGGGGGAGAGAGAGAGAGAGAGAGAGAGGAAGAGAGAGAGAGAGAGAGAGACGGGGAGAGAGAGAGAGAGAGAGACACAGGGAGAGAGAGAGAGGGAGGGAGAGAGAAAGTAAAAGAAAGCCAGACGGAGAAAGAAAGAGTGAGAGTGACACAGGGAGCAGAAATTGAAAAACATGAAAGGCTACAATAGAAATGGAGGGAAAGGGAAAAAGGTGGAAAAACAAGGGGGTCCGGGGGGCTGACGCAGGGGTACAGTAGATAAAGTTCTCCCACCCCCCCTCCCTTTTTTTTCCCCCTGCTTGTTTTTGACAGGCCGGTTGATATTTTCTCTTTTCCTTTTCCCTTCTTTTTTTGACGCAGGCAGTCGAGACTGGATCACCCGAGTGAAACCACCTGGTGTGTAAGCCCCCCCACCCCCACCCCCAGACCCCCTCCCCCCCCCAATGCACTCAATGACCATCTCTGTCCCTGGCTGAGCGCCAGGTCACCTAGGCAACCCCGCCCCATTAGAATGCGAGAGGAAATATTTTGCCCCGTTTTTATTATCTCTTTATTTGGTGCTGACGCTGGGTTTTTTAATAATGCCTGTGTGTGTGTGTGTGTGTGTGTGTGTGTGTGTGTGTGTGTGTGTGTGTGTGTGTGTGTGTGTGTGTGTGTGTGTGTGTGTGTGTGTGTGTGTGTGTGTGTGTGTGTGTGTGTGTGTGTGTGTGTGTGTGTGTGTGTGTGTGTACGCGAGTGTGTGTGTACGCGTGTTTGTACGCATGTGTGTGCACGCACGCGCGCGTGTGTGTGTGTGTGTGTGTGTACGTGTGTGCAATTGTGTGTGTGTTTCTAAACTCCCCACTTATCCCCTTTTTTCAGGGCAGGCGCATTAATGTGCTGCGTAGTATTCCCTCTCTCTCTCCCTCTCTCTCTCTCTCTCTCTCTCTCTCCCTCTCTCTCTCGGGCGCGGGAGACGAGAATGTGCAGCTCACTTTAAGTGGAACTTTAAGAGTCACACACAACATGCAGCTGGTCTTTATTACTTCCCCTTTGGTTCATTGAAGCATAATTACATTCTGACTTCATCCCAACCTTAACATGACCTCTGCTCTCCTTGTCAGATAGCCTGGCAGCCCCCGCACACACACTCGCACAGCCCACCGCCGGCGCGCATACATGCATATACATACTTGCACAGCACACACACACACTCACACACTCCCTCCCGGGCCGAATGCATGGGATGCATGCGCATGCGACGGCGCAGGGCGCACGTGCACGCGAGCCCACTTAACAAACAGACAGACGCAGACACTTTAGACTCAGTCGGAGCTGAGATCATACTGGGCCGGTGTAATAGCGTAAGTGAGCCTAAACACAAATTGGGCTCCTGCTGGAAAACTCTGCTCCATGCAAGTGGCGTGTTTGCGTGTGTGTGTGTGTGTGTGTGTGTGTGTGTGTGTGCGTGTGTGTGTGTGTTTTAGAGGATTGCTGGTTGGAAATGAACCCCACCGACCCCATCCCTCCCTCCCTCTGGTTTTCCTGTCCTCCGCCATTCTAATTGGAAACGTTTGCTAATCAGTCACAAATTTTGACTTGTTGCTGTCCCTTTTCCACCCTCCTCCCACCACTCTCTCTGCTCCCTCCATCCCTTTCTCTTTCCCCCGGCCCCACACTCTGTCGCTCTCTCTCTGTCTCTCTCTGTGTCTTTTACATTTTTTTTAAAAGGTTTTGCTATTGCTCCCTGTTTTTTGGGAGTGATGATGTCATGGGTTTTCCAGCTAACCTTAAGAAGGTCATTTTTCCTTTTTTTTCCTCTTTTCTTTTCTTTTTCAATTAACAAACTAGGGTTTCCCCCCACATCAAACCAGCTGAGCCGTGTCCTCCAGCAGACCGACACTGAGCAGCCCACCATGCTCCCCCCCCCCCGCCCAGGGGCTACCCTGCCTGGGCTTTATCCACCACACCACAGCTTATACCAACCACCACAACAACCAGCCTCCAGGGTCTGGCTTTGCTCCCCCCCCCCCGCCCCCACCCGGGGGGTCCTGGGGAGGTGAAGAGTGGAGGGGAGGTGATGATGCATCATTTGATGATCGTCGTATTGTGTGACATGAGGTTATGTCTCTGCTAGTCTTAGTGAAACGGAATTGAGTTACAACTGTTACTTGGACCGTCCCGTCCCCCGTCCCCCCGTCTACACGAAATCTCTTCGCCCAAAAATAGCCGTTCTATACAAGCTCAAAGCGTCACAGCGATCTGCTATTTTGGGGTGCATGTTCCCCCCCAGAATAGGCATGCTGGGGTTCAAGTGGATATCGCTGTTGTCGGGCATAAGCCTCCTATCTCCATATTCTAACTTTTGAGGTTTCCACCCGACAGAGACGATTTGTAAGATATCAAACCCCTCCAGTTTGATATTGATTAGGCCACGGAACCCCCATTTTCTTATCTGGGAATCCACTGTACGTCTTCATTTAACTCCCGAAGTTACAGACCTGTAAAAGGGTCCATTTGGTTCCTAAGTATCAGTCATTTACCTGGGCCCCCCTGGAACCCCTAGAAGGACCCCTGGCGGTCCCTGGACCCCACGCTGAGGACCGGGATTTTAAGATATCCTAAATTGGCGTCTGTGTTGTTTGAAGGGTTACACAAAAGTTGTGCGAAGCAGAGGGTGTTTTTGTTTTCTATGAAAAAAACAAAAACCTCTAGTGGCAGTCAGGTTAAATGGGTGTAGGGTTGCGTTACGCTCTGAGGTGGTTGGACAGGGAGCGAAGGTTGTATCGGGGGTTGTTTATGGGGTGATTCTGGACTGGGTGGGCTTGTTAAACATCATTAAGGCCCCTTGACGTAAGCAAGCTAATGTTTGGGAAACACAAAATGTCCCTGTGATGTGCCGATGTCATGCTACTCAACGCACAGCAAATATTTACCAGCGTGGAAAAACCGCAAACTTGGCCTGGCCGGTGCAACGCGGAGCCAAGTAGCTTTGGCTGATTGTGCTTGGGTTTATTCCATGGCAGCCATCGCAAAGATGCTCCCCTCTCACCATAACAGACGGCTGAGTAAAAACATCCGTGTCGGGGCCCTTACATCCACGCATCCGTCCATCCATCTCTGTCGGCTTATCTGGAGTCGGTGTCTCGGAAGTAGCAGTTCCAGCAGAGAACCTCACACTTCCCATTCCCCTGGCCACATCAGCCTGCTGCGACTGGGGGGATCCAGAGGCGTTCCCAGGCCACCATGGAGATATTAATCCCCCCATCTGGTCCTCGGTCTGGCCCTTTCCTATCAACACAATCGTGTTTTGATAGATGGAAGGCCGTGCTGATATTTGCTCCCATTACTTGTGAACGACCGCCTCATGTGACCGGGTCGTTGTAGCATACGCCGTAATGGAGCCAGCGCGCGGTCATGAGACGCATCACACGTCTTTAATGCGTCCGGGAAAACCGCAAGAACCTGACGAGCCTTAAGGAGATTATTATCACATGCGACATGAGAAGTCAAAGGGCGCGCCGCTGCCACGGCCATTGTGTTCCGACGTTGGAAATGAGGTCACCTTCATATGGAGGCAGGTTTCTAACTTTAAACCACATTTGGTTATATGTTCACCACCCCACCCTTCAACCACACCAGGAATATCACTCACTCCCTTTCTCTGAACACAGACGTGTGTGTGTGTGTGTGTGTGTGTGTGTGTGTGTGTGTGTGTGTGTGTGTGTGTGTGTGTGTGTGTGTGTGTGTGTGTGTGTGTGTGTGTGTGTGTGTGTGTGTGTGTGTGTGTGTGTGTGTGTGTGTGTGTGTGTGTGTGAGTGATACATGGCTGTGTGAATGTGCACAAACGGGCCCGTGTCAGTGGCATTACAGAGTGAGTGCGCAGAAATAAAATAGGGTGCGAGACCGTCAGAATCTCCAAATGAAACAGCTCGCAAGCTGTCAGGTGCAAAAACGCTCCGACGATGTCTGGCGGATTTTCTTTTCTTTATATAGGATTGGGCTATAAGGTCACCTCACCCCTTCAATCATGGAACAGCTCTCGAGCTCAAAACCATGGCGGCTTCTACCCAACCGAGCTCATCATATTTCTCTTACCACATTAGAGACACACGTGCTCAGACTGTGTATCTACTTTCAAATCATTTTGAATCTATTTATTTTTGTTATTATCCTGCGCGTCCCACGGCAGGATGATGAGGATTCTGAAGCCGTTTGGTAATTCATACACACTAAAACTCCAGTGTTATAGGTAGGGTAAGTGATATTTGTTTGTTAAATAGCAGCTCTATATTCTGATAGTAATCATTGCTACAGACTACTATTTGTTCAGTAACAGGGGTCTCCCCGTCTCTCCGGATTTTGTGTTAACTCGGGATGTTAACTTGATCCAATCAGGAGAGAGAACTCATACAGGATAAACTGGAACACTATACATTTGATGAATGGGTACTCTCTGCTGATTGGTTGAAATTAGCAACCTGCCCAAAATATATTTTCTGTTTACTAAAGAGCTGGAGACAGGGGGAAACTCCTCTATAGCAATGATTATTAACAGAATATAGAGCTTTTTATTTTTTAACCTAAAAAAAACAAAAATATCACTTACTCTTTTTTTTAGAGATCGTTATCATTGCTATACAGAGTTGGTCAGAAATGGGCTTATCCCCATGTCTCCAGCTCAGAAAATTTACATTTTCACAATATATTCGTGTATGATGTTTTGCAAAAAGCCTTTTTTTTCGTACAAAGAAATATCACTTACATTTGCATGCTCCCAGATTTGCGTTTTCACACCTAACCTGATGTCCCCTGGCTGTCCCAAGGTTATTCTCACTGTGTCAAGTGTCCACTAGTACAGTGCACGCATGTCCAAATTTAGCCACCTGCCACGGTTGGCTGCTCATTTTTGATGGTGCTTTGTTCCCGGCGGTGGGCTACCGCTAGGGTAAAGCGAGACCACGGTGGGCCGGTAAATGCATCCATAAGGACATCATGTCTGCCCTCTCCTCTCCTCTCCTCTCCTCCCCGGTCCTCTTCCCTTCTTCTATTTCAAGCACCTTGCCACAGCCTGAGCCCATTACCGAGAGAGAAACCTCGCGTGTGTGTGTGTGTGTGTGTGTGTGTGTGTGTGTGTGTGTGTGTGTGTGTGTGTGTGTGTGTGTGTGTGTGTGTGTGTGTGTGTGTGTGTGTGTGTGTGTGTGTGTGTGTGTGTGTGTGTGTGTGTGTGTGTGTGTGTGTGTGTGTGGGGGAGACTCGAATGCTAATACAGTACACGTGTTTATGTGCGTGTGGGCGCACACACACGCGTGCACGTACTATGCATTCGAATGTGGTCAGTTGTGAGTAGGCCGGTACTCGGATATGAATGTGTGTACGTGTATTATTCTGTGTGTGTGTGTGTGTGTGTGTGTGTGTGTGTGTGTGTGTGTGTGTGTGTGTGTGTGTGTGTGTGTGTGTGTGTGTGTGTGTTAGGGCTTTCACCAACTAGTCGACTAGTCGACTAGTATAACCACTAGTCGACCTTGTTAGTTGATAGTTGATAGTTGAAAAAAAAAAAAAAAAAAAAAATCTTTTTTTTTTTTTTTTTTTTTTTACATTTTATTTTTAATGCTATAGTAATGGCCCATCTTACTATTATTATTATCCTCCTGACTTTATTTTTTATCAAAAGGGGGTCAAAAGCATGCCCAACTAGAAAAAGTGCTCCTCGGAGCACAGGTCTCCGCCAGGTCAGGTAGGTTATTGTGGCCTCCTAGTGGCACTATAATAGGCCAATGTGAAAAGGGTCGCATTTCTTCTTAGGCCTTTCAATGGGATGACACTGCATTCATGATTTGAGGCATTTTGTTCCAAAAATGTGTTTTGCTAAATTAGACCTGCTGGTGGCGCTATAAAGGCCAATGTGAAAAGGGGGGCATTTCTTCCTCGGCCTAGTGGGAATCTGCATGCAAACTTTCACGGAAATTGCACACTGCATTCATGTTTTGAGGCATTTTGTTTAAAACTGACCAATCCTGCAAACTTTGGAAGCCACTGTAAGCCAAATAGGATGGAATATGAAATATCGGACAGATCCATCAGAATCACATGACTATGGAGATGCAGTGTACCAATTTGCGTGTTTTTTGGACATAATCTGAAGGAATAATCTCCAAAAATGTATTTTACATAAATCGGCCTCCTGGTGGCGCTGTAAAAAGCAGATGTGAAAAATGCAGTCCAATGTTTTTCCTTGGCCTCTAGGGAGTGTGCGTGCAAAGTTTCACGCAGATCGGTGCAGTTATAGTTAAAAATGCAAATCGGCCAGTTATAGCGCCACCATGAGGCTGATTTGAAAATGTTCAAGTGGCATTTCTTCCTCGGCCTAGTGGGAATGTGCGTGTGCAATTTTATGGAAATGGCAAGTTGCGTTCATGATTGGAGGCAGTTTGTTCAAAACGGACCAATCCTGCAAACTTTGGAAGCCAACCTTAGCCAATGAGGATGCAATATGGGAAATCAGACAGATCCGGGTTGATCACATGACTATAGAGATACTGTGTACCGATTTGCATGACGTTTGGTTAAAAGCTGTAGGTGTAATGAGAAAAAATGGGTTTTGCACAAATCGGCCTCCTGGTGGCGCTATAACAGGCCCATGTGAAAAATGTGGGGCAGAGGTTCTGAATTGGCATCCAGGGAGTGTGTGTGCCCAGTTTCGCAGCGACCGGGCCAACGGTGCCGGAGATTAGCTGTTAACACACAGACAGGACACACACACACACACACACACGGACGGACGGACGGACGGAGGGTAAAACATACTCTCTCGCCATGCCTTTCGGCCTGGCGGAGACAATAAAAGCCTATTATTGGGCAATGGGGATCCTTGGAGACGCTGCTGTGGTGCTGTGCTGCTGTGCCAGAAGCGCTTCCCTTAAAACGCCATAAAAATAAGGGCAGGAGGATAATAATAATAGTAATATAGTAGTAGGATGGTATTAAAACAGTGCCACCCAAAAAAAAGAAAAAAAAAAAAAAAAAAAAACATTTTTTTTTTTAATTTTTTTTTTTTTTATTTATTTTTTTTTAATTTAAATTTCGACTAGTCGACTAGTCGACTACCACTGGGTCAAATTAGTCGACCTGTAAAAATCTCTAGTCGTGAAAGCCCTAGTGTGTGTGTGTGTGTGTGTGTGTGTGTGTGTGTGTGTGTGTGTGTGTGTGTGTGTGTGTGTGTGTGTGTGCGTGCGTGCGTGCGTGCGTGCGTGCGTGCAATACTCTGTTTGTGCACACATGCATTACTCTGTGTGTGTGTGTGTGTGCATGTGGTCAGACATGTAAGTGAACCTGTGCGCACTGAAAAGTGCCTATTTTCAGAGGATGACCTCATCCATAGTGAGAACATGATCCACGCTGCACCCCTCCAAACATTTCCTCCTCTACAGTAGTCGTCTCGATAGACTTAGACATGTTCTCCTTGGCCTCTGTTCCCTGGCCCATATCCTGCGACATGGCTTTTGGCTCCACATGGCTCCATGTAAAAAAAAACATCCACCACAGCCATTCTCAAAGTTTATCAGCTCAGGACCCAAAAGATACGTTTGTTGTCCTCCTACCCCCTGGAGTCCGGGACCCAAACTCAAACATATATTATGAATTAATAACTTAACTATTTAAAAAATAGTGAAACTAGCGTGTTGCAATTTGACACGTTGTGAGCTTCCCCTGAAAAATACATATAAAATGTTTTTGGGTTAGAAAATCTTTTGAAAGAATAATGTAATAATAGGAAACGTAAAAATAACGTAAAAAACAGGGATATTTACAAAAATGTTTGCGTGCCTCAAAAATGGGTCCCAACCCATTGCTTGGGGAGCACTGATCTACCATGTTCCATGGTAAGTGGTACGTTTATATATCGCCTTTATCCAAAGCGCTTTACAATGTGCATTACATTCACCCATACACACCCATACACACTTTCACACACACCGACGGCATGCAGATGCACCCATGCGAGGCACCAACCTGCTCATCAGGAGCAGTTAGGGGTTAACCACTTAAACCTATATACTTAGTCCCCGGGGGGGCTCTATAATTGGCCCCCTCCTTTTTTCCCTCTACACTAAATCTCTTCGCCGAAAATAGCCGCTCTACAAGCTAGCAATGCGTCACAATGAGTTGTGAGATTGTACAGCAGATTGACTATTATGATGACTAGAATAGGGACACTAGTGTTCACGTGGTTAACCCGTTAGTATACAAGCTCGTAGATCTGTTATTTTGGAAAAAAAGAATCGTGAAAATGTGTGCAAATCCTTGAATATATATATACTTTTTCAACTCAAATATTTGCTTCTGGGGGTCCCTGGAACATGATATTTTGAGATGGGGGGGGGGGGGGGGCACAGACAAATACAATATTATAGCAACATACTGTAAGTAAAAAAAAAACTGGAAACTGTCAGGATTTAGAAGACATTAGAATCCCCAGAAGCAAAGATTTGAGTAAAAAATGCTGGAATGGAGGATCTCGA